>NC_032014.1:30269524-30569183 GCF_001865875.1 Lupinus angustifolius
TATATATATAAAAGAAATAAATCATTTATAAGTCAACAAATATGCAGAGATATCATGTGTGAGTGCATGAAGCATTTTAGAAAAGAAAAAGGAAAAGTAACCCACTATTTAACCCTTTAACTTAATCACATTAAAAATCAATCAATACATGATAATATTGCCCAAAACATGCACTTATGTGTCATATTTTATAGAAGATAGAGGGTGTTCCATATTTAAATTTAGAAGTAAATAAAATAAAAGTCATATTTTATAAATGTAATACTTCTCATACAATATCTCTTTAAGCTTGAAGCTGAACTATACAAAGACCTATTTTAGCTTGTGTTAGAATGAAGATATGATCATAATCATAGCCATTTGATAAGAGGTGCTCAGATATATCAAAAACAAAGTTCTCACTACTAATATATCTTTGAGGATATTTATATTACTAAAGAATTATTTTATCCAAGATTTAACTAGTTTCATTTTATTTGAGTTTATTTATAATTTATATTTATCTTGTTAGTTATTATTTAGATCATTATTATTTTATTATTTATAACATTTTTTATCTATATAATAAATTGTTTGGATTGACATATATTTAAGTTGACCACTCTTTATTATTATTAAAATCTACAATATATATACATCCTTTAGAAGAGGAATAATATACACTAAGATGTATCTCTATATAGTATATACCATTATTACTATGGTTGAAATCCCAAGCTGACTTTAATACAATTTGAATATTTGATATAAAAAAATGTGTGCATTCTATGATTGTTTTGGTTTGGGTCCATATTATCATCATGATAAAATATATCAACATGCTTGCCATATAATTACCTGGCCAAAAGCATAGATAGATATGGTTGGAATTGGAGGACCAAGTTGAGTGCTGATAGTGATTGATGACCACTTGCTGTTGGGTATTTGGGACTGGCTATGGTTCTAATGATGAATACAGATCGACTGTCTCCAACAATGTTATAATAATCTAATGAAATTGTGATGTTTATCAAAAAATTTACATAATAAGAAATATATACATTAATTTTTATTATATGTCAAATTTTTATTAGAATGAAACATAGTAAGATACATGCTTTTATGATAGGTGATCTCAATTCTCCTTGAACATGAGTGACCATTATGCTAAAAATGCCACTCATTTATGTTCCCCATTATAGCTTTATTCTTGTGACCAAAATATGTTTAAGGCCATGGCAATGTACTCAACACAAATACTTATATAGTGATTTAAACTTTAATTGTGTTAGTGATTATGTTGTGATTATCATAATTGTGTAGAAACATTATCTATAAGGTCTTAGTTGATCATAATATAATTGTAGAAACTCTGAAAATGTAATACTAAGATTATGATTATGAATCACTATTTAAAACTATGATGCATAGATAACTCAAAAAATTTATTTTGTGGTTCTGAATAGTCTCATGGACTTCTATTTGATTGAGACAATTACTTCAAAACCATATTTTTATAGTGTAATTATGGACCGAATAACCCCATTATAACTTTTATGTTTATTGTGTTTTCATTATTTTTTTATCAATTCAATTATTCAGACTAGCTCATTTAATAAAAGTTGAATGGAGTAGAAGTGATAATAGACTTAAAGAAATGAGAAAGAGTGCGTTTGGCATGATTTTTTAGTTAAATTAAAGTTTTTGGCAAGTTCAGATGAAAGAAAAAGTCACAAATTTTAAAATAAATTAATTATTTATCAAAAAAAAAGTAAAATATACATTTGATAGTACAAAAAAAACTAATTTTCATACCAATAATAATATTATTAAAGGACAGAAAAGAGAACTCTTCTATTTATTTTTTAACCATTGAACTGAATTGTGGTTGAAAAATTGGTTGGATGAAAAATATTATATCAAATTTAGGATACCCATCCTAACTAATCCATGAACAACTTACATTCTAATATTCTGTTTTTAGGTGTATAATTGTCTTTCATAACAAATATTAATGTCAGAAACTTAATATTTAACTTTTAACCTAGTATGAGGAATAAGGTTCTAGTAAAATATTACACTATTATATCAACATTTGTTAGGGTTAGTTTGAGAGTTGAATTTTGGAGGGGGAGGAAGGGAAAGGGAAGGCTTGAGAGTCATCTCACAAGTGTATTTCATGACTCCCAAGCCTTCCTTTCCCTTCCTTCCCCTCCAAAATCCAACTCCCAAACTAACCCTTAGTGTCCAAAAATGTATTAAGTATCAAGCTATATATAAAGGTCAGTTTTGGAGGTGGTTTAGTTAATGTACATCTCATGGCGGCGATTTATGACATTTCTTGAATCTAGAATCTGTTTATAAATTAGACACATATTTGAGTCCAGCGTTTTCTTCTAGTTATAGAAAAGTAAGCTCCATTTTTCAGGTAGTGATAGTGAAAGCTAAAGTTCATGTAGAATATCTTTAACCCTAATAATTTTTTTGCGAATTGGTTTTGAGAGAAAAAAAATGGAAAGAAAAGAATGAGAAATCATAAAATACATTTGTCATAAACTTTTAAGCCTTCTATTTTCTTCTTCAAATTCTATAAACTAATTGAGAAATAAACCCCAAATTATCAAAACAATAAGCCAAGTTTAAGAAAACTCTTAAACTGTATGTAAATTACACACTTCAACTTTAAACTTTTGACAAAATATTGCATGCTAATTTTATTTTTTTTCTAAAATATTTGACTATTTATTTTTACTAGCATATTAACCAATATTATATCTATATCTACATAAATTTGTATGACTATCCATATATATATATATATATATATGCAGATGATTTAGATGCATATAACTTTAAGAATGATTATTATGCCTAATGACAAAATCATGAAAGTTTTGATACAATTAGTGTATGCATGAAAAATCAATAGCAAATATAAAATAAAAGATGTTGGACATTATATAATTGATTTACATTGTGACTTTTGTATTCCAAGTAAATGAGGATATTGGTGTTTAACAAAGACACGATTTTCAAAATATTTAAATGGTTGATTGTTCATTTCCTTAATTTACACGTAAGTTATATTGTTGATCATGGAGTCAATTTATTTTCCCCTTCACTCCTTAGTTATTATTTAAAACATTGATTATCTCATCCATTTTATTTTAATAATTAACACCCATTTATTATTCGTACGTAGTTAAGGAATATTGTGAGAATTTAGAAAGTTGTGATGTTGCTTAGGTGAGAATAGGGTAAGTTAAGGACGAAGTTGGCATATAAAAATTACATAATTTCAATTCCTGATATACTATTTGGGTAAGTTTTAATTTCACTTTATATAGTATAAATATTTGAGATCACAATGAAATTTAAAATTTTGGTTTTGTGTATACCATCCTAATTATTAGAGACTAATATATGTTATTATTTAATGGTTCTGGATCAATTATTCCAATCAAATTCTCACAATATATAACGTATTAATGATATAAAATTAAATTAGTTATTTTAAATGAATAATAAAAATATGGTTGAGACCATTTATCATGTGATAATTTATAGAAATATTGGGAGGGCTCGGAGCCAATATCATTTATTACATGAAGATGAATTATGAGTAAATGAAACTAATCACGTGACCAAACCATTTCCATTTGGAATAACTCATCATAAAGTTGTGAAATTTTGACCCAACTTATTATCCTCTAACTAATAGTCACGTATTGCTATTAAATTGCTACAAAAAACCCAATAAAGTGTAAGTCCTAATGATCTAAGACTTTGCTAAATATCATGAAGATGACTAAAAGGTCAAGAGTTTAATTCATATGAATGATACTTGTTGGAATGGACAACATGAACCACGACAAGAGTTACTTTTGAATATACCTTTAATAGTACCCAAAAAAATTTGGTGGAAAAAAAGATATTATCCTCTTTACAAATATGAAATACAATAAACAAAAACTTTTGATGTATTTTTTGTGGGTAATCCCATCATATATTTTTTATTCTTATAATAATATAGGCAGAAAGTAAACCATATATATATCTCTTTGAATTATCTTCTGAAGCATACAGCAGGAGGTATTCATGTATGTTTGGTTATGATAATATAAAAAATAAAAAATGTGAAGTTTTTATTCACTAGTAATTAATTGAGATTTTACAAATGTTGTTGGCTAAGGGATAAAGACAATGCAGCATTCAAACTAAATATTGAATTTAGATAATGATGGAATAATGTTGATATTATCAAGAATATTCTTCTCACTAAATAATCTTTTTTAGGATATGTGATTAAATTTCTTAGCAATTATTATTTACAAGAATTAAACTCTTAACATTTTGACTTTCTAATGATATAGTGAGACCTTATACCACTAAATATTAATAATAATCGAATGATTTGATGATACGTATGCATGAAGAAGTTGTTCACGTAAACAAGTTGAATAAATTTAGTTGGCTTAGCTGTTCTTGGAGTGTTCTTTTTTTCTGTCTCTTCTCACACCCAAAAAATAAATAACAATTGAAACTTGGCAAGTAGTAATATTTAATGAGGTTTTTTCTGACTAAATCAAACATTTTTCATACAATTGCAATGTAAATGTTCTGTCTTAAAACAGGAACTTATATAATATTAAGAATTGAAGTTTCTTTCAAAATTTTAAAATGTAAAGATTTAATATAAGGGAGGAGATTCATTTATTCTGAGAGTAAGTTTTTTAAACTTGATTACTAAGATTTCCCTAGAATTGATAACTAGGATGAGAAATAAAGTTAAAAAACTTATTCTTAGAGTAAATAGATCAGCACTCTTAATATAATCTGGTTTACCAATGTTTCAACTAATGGCTGGGTTAAGATCATTTTTGTTATCTTAAATTAATATAATTATATATGTTTACACAATGCAGAAACAAATAAATTTTAATATAGGAACAAAATTGATAATAGATAACATAAAGTTGAATTTATATTCTATCATCTTGATTCTTGAAGTACTCAATATTGCAGGAACAAATTTTAGAAAATAAATTATTATATTATTTCTAATTAGTTACCTAATATTTAATTAGTACCGTTTATCCTATCATGATTTTGACACCCTTTTGAATGAGTTTACATTGTCTTGTTATAATAGCTTCTTTTCTTTTCCTATTTGTATTTTTTTCCTTATGATTTGGCATCCACATGGTAATTGAGTTAATTATTATTCTGAAGGATTGTTATATCTTCATACTAAAGTCTCCTACTAATCCTTCTAAAATACATTTGAGTCACTATTTTGGTTATTATTAAAAGTCATTTTCTTGTGGGTAGGAGGATGTAGTAGTAAGATATATTATTTTCCTTTTAAAATACATTTGAGTCACTATTTTGGTTATTTTAAAGAAATTATATATTATATTAAATGAGAAACATTTTTCTTCATCTATATTTTCCACTCATGTGACATGTTATGCTACAATTTTTAATCTTTTAGAATTTTTTGAAAATAAAAGGATAAAACCTTATGAAACATTAATTTTTGGTTGACTTTTAATTTATAGTAATAATTGTTTAATAAATTATCCCTCATTAAGAAAATGTATTGAATAGTAATTGAATGATAATTTTGACCGATAGTAATTGATTATTACTCTTTAAAGTAAACTAATGGAAATTTATTATTGATTACCATTACAATGTATTAATAAATCAGTAATTAGTTATGAATTGTGTTGGTTAGGAGGTTTCAAATATCATTGAACGATATACAAGACAAACAATTTAATTTTTGCACTCATGGTTACCCTCTTGAACTCGTTATGTATATGAACAAAATTCTGACATAACCAAACAATATTTAGTAACAATAGAATATTAACATATTATTTGACATGTCTTATCAATTATAAGCTGAAAAATTAATTAATTGATAAAATTGTTTAATAAAGTTAATTCAATATATAAGATGAAAAAAGTCAATTTATAAAGCGATGTAAATTATCACATACAAATTTATAAGTGCGTACCTTAAAACAACAACACTCATCAAATAAAATTAATATTCATTACTAAAAATATATGAAAAATTTAGAGTGATAGGTTAAAAATTATAAAAAGGAAAAATGAATAGTTACCTTATCATATCACCTAATTTGTTTCAAAATAACTATTCACTTAGAAAAATTGTTTCAAAATAATTATCCACTTATAATTTGAAGATAATATTAAATACTTGATTAATAATACACTTATGAAGAGAGTGCAATATGAGAAATAAGAATAAATTTTAAAATGTAAAATAGAAATCAAAAGTCATTTTGAAAGCCTATTTATATGGTATCCATTATAAGATATATTCTAGAAGGTTTTCATTGTACTTTTAAAAAGATACTTTACATTTTTCATGTAGTATTATTTATTAATTTTTCTTAATTTACACATATTAAAAGGTTTGACTCTCTCAATCTTATTTTTAAACTATCAATGAGCAATATTAAATTCTAAAGTTATAATATGTGTAAAAAAAATTTGGTAGCACTAGTATCTCTCACCTTTTTGGTAAGAAACTAATCTATTTCGAGGTTCATGACTATCTTTCTAACACATTTCCAGGAATTGAACCATCAACCTTAGAGATTGAGTGAGGCCTTATATCACTACACGTTGGTATAATGTGTGATTTAGATAGAAATAATATTATTATGAAATATTAATTTTCCTTAAAAAATAATAAAATATGATGGTAATAAAGTAAAACAATAAAGGGTAGTTTTGACTTGCAAAGATATTGAAATATTAAAGAAACAATAAACAAAAAAGTGAAATAGTTATAAGGCCTTCAATTTTGTTGAATGATTTGCTATAATTCTGTGATATCAGTGATTCCATTCATTCTCTCAACAAACTAACCAAACTTGTTGCCTTATATTCAGTTACCCACTTTCATCCATTACCATATCCAAAACAACCATTTTTTCTTAATAAACAACAAAAAAAACTCTCACTTTGTTCATACCCATTGAAATTGTAACATTTTCTCCATTGATTCAAGATCTGAGCATAGTTCTGTGTACCCTTTTGGATCAAAATGGGAAGCAAATGGAAAAAATTGAAACTTGCTATAGGAATGAACATGTGTGTTTTTACTCCTAAAACTATGGATCATTCAACTTCTACATCGTCTATTAACTCTGCCACCACTTTTTCCGGTGATATCTCGCCGTCCGGTGATGCTTCCGGTCACCAGTTAACCACTCCGAAACCCTCTCCATCTGGTCCTCGCCTCTCAAAATCTGGATCCAAATCCTCTAAGGTTTGTTTGTTACCATTAGATATCAATCATTTTCATATTCACAATATAAAGTTCCTATTTTTTTCCATTACTATTGATACTTTGCATTTTTGATAGTATAAAGTTACATTTTTTATTTGCATTACCCTTTGATTGTTGCATATTTACAATTTAAAGTTACATTTTTTATATGCATTACCCTTTGATTGTTGCATATTGACAACAGAAAATTACATTTTTCATTGCATATAGGTGTAAAACTATTTGGTTTGCATATTTACAATAGAAAGTAACAATTTTGCACATCACCCATTTTTAGTTTGAATATTGACAATAGAAATTTACTTTTTTTGGCATTACCCATTAATAGTTGGAATTTTGAAATTGAAAGTTACAATTTTTTTGGCATTATCCATTAGTAGTTTGAACACTGACAATAGAAAGTTACATTTTTTTTCTTTCTTATTTCATTTTAAACTGCCATTTTGGTTATGCTTCACTATTGAATTTCTCTATGGTAAATTATCTTTTAGGATTTTTCACTACTTGGGTTAAAGCTATTTCATTTCATTGCATTTTCTCTTCTTTGTTTTCATTTTGGGATTATTAAGAAGAGAATTACCACTTGATTAACATGGCTAAATGCTAAACACACATCAATACAACATTCTAATACTGGTTTAATCTTTGTTTGTTTGTTTTCATCTTCATTACACTTGGCTTATTAGTTATTAGAAAAAAGGGTTCATTGCTTTTGAGACCCTTCAATGATGTTATGCTACTAACTCCACAAAGAGTCAAACACCCCTTAACCATTGATTGTGATCTGTTAAAATCCAATCCTAGCTGCAAACAAAGAAAAGTTGAAGTTATATTATACTACAACATAACATAATATTAATATTAAAAGAAAAAAATACTACTATTCCTAGTGCAATGTATGAACCATCTTTGTTCCATGCTGCTTTTGATGACATTTTTTATATTATTAAATTCTTGAAAGATTCAATATTAGAGTTGCATTTTGCTTTTACTTTTATGAAAAGTCATTTGCCAACTGTTGTTGTATTTTCTTGATGTCTATAGTGTGTTTGACCACTTAAACGTTGACCTTTTTTCATCAAAACTTTATATATTAGTAACTGTAGATTTGCATTGGAATCCTCTAGTTTTGGTACTAATTAGGAATCTGTGTTAAAGATGATAGAATTGTATTTCATCTTTTTATGCAATGGTCTTTGTAGTGGACCTGCATAAGGACATAAGGGTGTCAGTGTTGGACAAGATAATGTTCTAATAGTGACCTTTGCAAAATTTGTAATTATCTATAATTACTTTATTCACTCACTGTTCATATTCCTAGATTTAGAGAACTGTGGTTTCTTCTCTCTTTTTATTTTTATTTTTTTTAAGCTTGACTAATGGAGAAAGTCACATACAGCAATATGTTGTTTATGATGTAAAAAATAAATTATGAAGGATTTAATTATGATCAAGTTTAAAGGTT
The DNA here is from genome assembly GCF_001865875.1 of Lupinus angustifolius. Classification (NCBI taxonomy): domain Eukaryota; kingdom Viridiplantae; phylum Streptophyta; class Magnoliopsida; order Fabales; family Fabaceae; genus Lupinus; species Lupinus angustifolius. Next base: position 30,278,302 of record NC_032014.1, read on the forward strand.
CTTAAATTGTTATCTAATTATACATTGTCATTGAAAATATTTGATTTTCCTCATAATTACTAGAAAATGTCACACACAATAGTATATTATTGAATATTGATTATGTAAAAAATCTATACTTACTCAAATATTGAAAGCCTCAATTCCACAAACATCTTTTATTGCTGCATGAGCTCGAACTTGAACTGGTTGATCTACCTCTCAACCACATTTCAAATAATGTTCTAGATGACATCATGTTTTTCCCTTGCCGTCTTTGTTTGAGGGAATGGAGTTTTGTAGTGTTTTGTTCTGTCCACAAAGAATATTTATAAAATTGCGTTTTTGTGTTTGTCTTCAATATCCTGAACACTTACGCTTTTGTATCTAAATCTGCTATTCGGCATCTCTAGTCCAGAATGTCATATCTTAGCATCTAGGGTCTTCTTTTCCTAACATGTTTATTCTGCCTTATCCGCAGGGAATGTGTGCAATATGCCTGACCATGATGAAACCAGGGCATGGACACGCCATTTTTACTGCAGAATGCTCTCACACTTTCCATTTCCATTGCATCACATCCAATGTAAAACATGGGAATCGAATTTGCCCTGTCTGCAGAGCGAAATGGAAAGAGGTTCCTTTTCAGAATCCTGCTTCTTCTAATGCCTCCAATGACATGTCTCGAATCAACAACCGTGTATCTTCTCGAAGAGGTGATTCCTTGGCCACAATGCCGAGGAGGACTCCTTCCCAACCGGCTCATGTTCCTGAACCAGCTATCTTTGATGATGATGAATCGTTGGATCAACATACTGCAACAACTCAGATTAATAATAATGCTGAGACTGACCGCAGTTTGATAAATACAATGGAGATCAAAACAAACCCTGAAGTTTCAGCGGTTTCAAAGTCAGCCTCTCATGATAACTTTGCTGTGTTAATCCATCTCAAAGCTCCTAAGAGAAATATAACCGAATCATCATCACCTACTTCAGTTCAAAACTCTCGTGCTCCTATTGACCTTGTCACAGTTCTTGATGTAAGTGGTAGCATGGCAGGTACAAAGCTTGCATTACTAAAAAGAGCTATGAGTTTTGTCATACAGAATTTGAGCTCATCCGACCGGCTCTCTGTGGTTGCATTCTCCTCCACAGCGCGTCGCATCTTCCCTCTTCAGCGAATGACCGATACTGGAAGACAGCAGGCATTGCAGGCAGTGAATTCTTTGAGTCCAAGTGGTGGAACAAACATTGCTGAAGGGTTGAGAAAAGGTGCTAAGGTGTTTGTTGACAGAAGGTTCAAGAATCCAGTTGGAAGCATCATATTACTATCTGATGGACAAGACACATACACAATCAGTAGAAGGCCTCATATCGGAACAGATTACGGGGCACTTGTTCCAAATTCCATTCAGCGGAATAATGGTGATGGTTTGCATTTACCAGTGCATGCATTTGGCTTTGGTATTGACCATGATGCCACTGCAATGCACTCAATCTCGGAGGTTTCCGGTGGTACATTCTCTTTTATTGAAGCCGAGGATGTGATTCAGGATGCATTTGCACAGTGTATCGGAGGACTATTGAGTGTGGTGGTTCAGGAATTGCAAGTAGAAGTTTCGTGCATTCACCCAAAGCTGCAGTTTAGTTCAGTGAAAGCAGGAAGTTACCAAACTAACTTAACAGCTAATGCAAGAACAGCTACTATCAAGGTAGGAGATCTATATGCTGAAGAAGAAAGAGACTTTTTGGCGACACTCAATATTCCAGTTGATAAGTCAAGTAATGAGATGTCGTTGTTGATAGTTAAAGGTGTTTATCGAGACTCTATGACAAAAGAAATATTGGGTTCGGAAGAAACTAGTGAAGTGACGATTCAGAGACCTAGTGTAGCTAGAGGACAAGTTGTGTCAATAGAAGTAGACAGGCAAAGGAACAGGCTTAGAGCTGCTGAGGCAATGGCCGAGTCTAGAGTTAAAGCCGAACTTGGCAATTTATCTGGTGCAGTTTCTATCCTTGAGAATTGTCAAAAGGCATTGGCCGAAACCGTTTCTGCAAAGGCCGGCGATAGGTTATGTGTTGCACTTGCTGCTGAGTTGAAGGAGATGCAAGAAAGGATGGCAAACCAACGAATGTACGAACAATCCGGAAGGGCTTATGTGTTGTCAGGACTGAGTTCACATTCATGGCAAAGAGCAACCGCAAGAGGCGATTCAACCGAAAGCACTAGCATCGTTCAAGCATATCAAACACCTTCGATGGTCGACATGGTTACACGTTCACAAACCTTTATTTTGGGAGCTCCACAACTTGGACTAAGTGCTGCTAAATCATTTAATTACAGGAAGAAAGAAAAATGATTGCAAATGGAAAGTTATGTGTTTGGAAAAATTCTACTTAGCCTAATACTTGAACCTTTGTGTTGGGCTTTAGATTTAGGTGGATAAAATTCCTAGTTGAAGTGGTGAAAATCCATAGTTTGATTCTGAGTAGTGATGGATAATGTACATAATTTATTGTTATTTCAGAGTTGAATTTAGCATATTTTGGAGAAAAGGGTAATGCAATGTAACTGTGGAGATAGGGAATATGTCTTCACTGAATTACATATATGGTATTATTATACTCCTCATTCTTTTCATAAGTGTATATTTGGATCATCAGTTTCAAGTAATTCTTTCTGTGCCATGCAAGCACGGAATTTTATATGTAAAAGAGCCACCCAATGTATTAGAATTCTTCTGATTCATAAAATTATGAAAAAGGGATAATTTATGATGATAATAATAAGATTCAAAATAGTTGAGTTTATTAATATTTAGGGGCTTGATTGTAAATGAAATTATATTAATAAAAGTATAATCCATTTCAATAAGAAATAAAAGGTGGGTGAGAAATAGGGGACTAGATTTGCTATCTTATTTTTTTGTACCAGTGTCATCAATTTTGATTAGTTGAATTTTTTTTTATTAAAGTTAAAATTATAATTATTAAATATTTTTTTGACAAATCATATATTCGGACTATCGAGAAATAGTTGGGATATGATAATTTGGTCTACTCTGAACCATAAACATCATTGACATTCAACTTGGCATCTGTCTCTTTCACTTTACAACTCCTGTCTTGCTGTCTCTCTCTTTTTTCCCTTTTCAATCATCAATGCTGCCTTTGGTATATTATAGAAAAAGAGAAGTTCAAGACTCTCACTTGGTTTAGGAGAATGAAAATGAAAAAAATACTCGAACTAAATAATATAAAAATCTATTATATTTCTTATATTTTTATTTATTTATCTCTTCTTACAAGTAAAATTTTAATGAATAAAGATATTACACTTGGGAACATTCCTCTTCACCTGATATTTGTTTGCTACTCGTAAAAACTACACACCTCTCACATTTCCATATGTATACATATTCAAAAACCAATATGAATATAATTATAATAAATTGCTAAAAATTAGATAAACAAGAAGTGTTATGTAATCATGTTCAATTGGTAAGACTTGGATATATGAGAAGTGATATGAGTGTGTAAATAGTATTGTTATAAAAATCCTTGAAGGCAAGAGCAAGAAGAACCATTTTCCTTAGATTATTTTTTCTTTGTTCTTTTCTCACATTTTCTTATAAAAAAGTGCTGGTCATGATTTTGTGTATAAGATGAGTGTGCCTTGGAAATGAGTTTATTAACAAGAGGTTGTTTTATTTTACTTCTAGATGAAAAGTATTGGAAGATGACAAGATGTTGAAGGAGTGATATCTTCTTTTGGAAGGTCCAATATTAGAATATAAAGTTCAGATTGATTTCGTGACTTATAATTTTTTTATTTAAAAATAATTTAAAGTATGCACCCTTAATATTTGTAAGGTCACATGTCAATATTTCCTCCGGTAATGGACCCTCTACTACCAAAGAGGATCCGGTTTGGTGTTGAAGGGTCTCTTTCAGTAAGGAAAAAGGGTTGCTTTCATAGAGGTAGTAGACAAGGTTGGGACCATTTTAAGACTCATTTCCTGTTTTGTGTGTATCAAGTTTTTATAGGATATAGTCATTGAAGTGGGTCTCTATCTGTTGCTATTTAGCAATGTTCTTTCTTAATTCTCCATAATATCATTTTTAATATCTTATCCAACATTGATGCTAGTGATAAATATTTCCCTTTTGCATGTGAAAGTGAAAGGGTATGCATACAAGAAGATAAAAAAATAAGGGTGGCATAGTTATAAATATATATTAGCTTTTTCCTTTTCACTCTCATAGATGCTTTGACTTTCTTATAGTTTTCACTGCTTCTGCTAACAATCTTAAATGTTATGATGACACTTTCAGTTTTGGACAAAACTCTTGATAGTTTCAAATTCATTCCATTTGTAGAGTTTGCATATCATATTAGAAGCTAACTCTAAGGAAGAAAGTTGTATCAGTTCACTGCCTATATTTATTGTCTGATGTAACAAACTATCTGTGCATTTTCATGTATTTGTCCTACTTCAATTGAACATGTCAACTTTAGGTATATCAGTTATGGATTCATGATCAATTATAGGTCCATTTCACTTGCTATATGCTTCACCCTGCATTAAATGTCCTATGCTACTTAGTCAATATTTGTTTCAGTACTTGGAACTTAGGGTGGATAACATTAAGTTAGGTGTTTGTTGGTTAAGTTTTCATTTCTTATTTCTATCCATTTTACCTTATTTACATACCCGGACAACGAAAATCGTGGTAAGAAAAAGAGAGTTCCTATCTACTTATTTAGAGCATGAAATGATTGGCATTCATTTACTTGCTACAACATAGGGATAAACTATTTTTTATTGTTAGGTAATCTTGTATCTAGTTTAACTATTTGTTGCCACACATGATATCAGTTTGAAGATTAAGTCTGCTCATGAATTTTTCCGCAATGATGATCTCTACATTGGCTAAGTTGATTCCACTGTTTCCGGTGCATAGTCGCAAGATCGTGATAATTGTTATCAGTTGTTCAGTGTTATGTTGAAGGACTTATATATACTTCTGAAATTTACTCATGTATACTTTTTTACATAGTCAAATGTTATGGTTTGGTACTATTTATTCTTCTGGTTTACTCTGATGTTACTCTTAATATTCATACTTTATGTAATTCAAAACCATTAGATTTAGCTGCATGGTGCTTATCATCTGATCATGAATTTATTGTCTTGGAAAATCATATAATAGATGTGCTCATGAAGCCTCAATTCAAAGTTGCTGTTGCTCTTGTTATTAGCTTGGTTTCGATTCATCCCTCATTTTGCGGTTAGTATCACCATTTATAGTTCATCTTGTATATGTTCCTTATAGTTCATCTTGTATAATGTTCTTTGAGTAATTTTAAGTTTATAGAGGTTTTGTGGTTATTTTACATGTTGCTTCTCATTGCTGTTAATGGCAGGTGAACCTTCTGATCATGGCCTAAACAAGTGGAAATGTAGATGTTCTTCTTTCCTAGGAAATCAGGGACACTCTCTTCCAAATTGTTCCGAGTCGTGCGATTGTCATTCAGGTATACTTGTAACTTTAATTGGCATGAAGATCCGGATCCTCTTGCTGATAAATTCCCCCTTTCCTTTTTACATTTACATTCGTCATTTCGACTATTTAGCTTGAGTTTCGCCTTTACGAATATACTCGAGGCAGGGAGACTATGTTCGCATCTTGAATATTGTATGGTAACTGCTTTACCTTTCATGTAGATGCCAAAGAGAGTTCATCCAAATGGACATGCATATGTGATCCAAATGGGTTTCCTAAAGTGGCAGCGGATGGTCATCGTAATAATTGTTTCAAATCCTGCAACTGCACCTGGGGTACCTTTCCTTCTTTCTCTTTTCTTTCCGTCTTGAAAGTTCAGTAACCGATGCTTCCGAAACTAGCTATTTCTGTGCATAGAACAGAAATGCATACTTACATGCATAAAATATTTACATCTTGGTTACACCTCTTATGAAACAGGATTTTCCATTGCATCTCAGTTCTTACTTTGAAGCCTATTATTTTAGTTTTCGATATACTTGTGTCTTATTGATGAGGATATTTCCTTGAATCATATAATAAGTCATGGTTGGATTTTCATAGAACAAAGTACTCAGAATCTAGTTTTATGATGATGAGTTTTATGCAGGAACTATCAGAATGCCACTAGGTTCAAAGAAACACATTTCGAGCAAGATTGTCGTAGCCATTCTATCGATATGTGTTGTATGCACAACTATTGCAATTGTTGCCTCTGCTGCATGCTATGTCAACCGAAAGGAAAGAAGTACTATTCATTCACCAATGATCTTATCAGATAAGGAAACGAGTTACAATAGTTCCTCCAACTTATTTAGTCACCGGATTTCTTCAGTTCCAGAAACAAAAGTCACTATAAATTCTCCCATTAGTCATATTACAGGTATGTTGGTTGTGTTCGCGGTTCTTTTGGTTCTAGTTTCTAATCTATAGTGTTTTTTGCTTTTAACTTTTCCGATTTATGAGAAAACTCCAAGGTTGTTAATTACCCTTCTTTCTATTTAGGATGCTTTCAGAAGATCTGTTTCTTGTTTGGGAGCCAAAAAGAAACTTTCCATGGAAACATTATTCAATTTTCATTTGCTGAACTAGAAAATGCCACCGAAAACTTTTCAGCTTCCAACCTAATTGGTCTAGGTGGAAGTAGTTATGTATACCGCGGTCGGTTGAAAGATGGTAGTAATGTCGCGGTTAAGAAACTAAAAGATAAAGGGAGACTTGAAGATGATTCTGAATTTTCCACAGAGGTTGTACCTAATCTTGTGATATTCATTTTTTTGGTTGACAATGTTATAATGTTCCTAATGTCTAGATATATGAACTTAGAACAGTGTTCTTTCTCCAAAGCATTTGTCTTAATTAAACAAGTGATGTTTTATCTTTATGTAGATTGAACTATTGTCTAGGCTTCATCATTGTCATCTGGTGCCGTTGGTCGGATACTGCTCGGAATTAAAAGGAAAACAAGCTCAAAGGTTAATAGTGTTTGAGTACATGACACATGGAAATTTGAGGGACCGTTTAGACGGAGTTTTTGGAAAAAATATGGATTGGTCAACACGTGTGACAATTGCATTAGGAGCTGCAAAGGGCTTGGAATATCTTCATGAAGCAGCTGCTCCAAGAATTCTGCATAGAGATGTGAAATCAACAAACATTCTTCTAGGTGAAAATTGGCAAGCAAAAGTATGTCTTGGTTTTTCGATACGATTATTAAAAATCTGCACATGTATGTTCCTTGAAGAAATGTATTAATTATTTAACCTTTGGTGGTACTATTAGTTGACACTTTAAATCATAAGATATACTTTTATAATCTTTTCGTATGATTAACTTGCAGATAACTGATCTCGGTATGGCTAAAAACTTGCGAGGCGATGACATTGCCGGTTGTCCAGATTCTCCAGCAAGTATGCAAGGGACATTCGGCTATTTTGCACCCGAGTATGCAATTGTTGGGAGAGCCTCTCTTGAATCAGATGTTTTCAGCTTTGGGGTGGTTCTTCTTGAGCTTATCAGCGGCCGGCAACCCATCCATAAATCGGCAGGCAAAGAAGAAAGTCTTGTTATATGGGTATTGCAAATTATCCTTATAAGAATAACCTGAATTTGCATTTGTTCATGAATTTGCATTTGTTCATCATAAGGTATCTTTGCTTATAACCAAAATTTGTTAATCATATGATTCCTACATCCTAATAATGTATCTTATCATCTATGTGCAATCTTAAATTTGATGGTAGTTTTTATTTTATTTGTATAATGTACCTATTTGAGTATGCATTTGTTGCATACCTTACTGAATGAATTATACTAAGATTTGAGATGATGAGCATTCAAATAATGATATAGCTTACCTAAACTTTTGTTTTAGGCAAGTCCTCGATTGCAGGATAGTAAGCGAGTAATAACAGAGTTGGTCGATCCACGATTGAAAGGAAACTTCCCCGAGGAAGAGGTACAGATAATGGCATACTTAGCAAAGGAGTGTTTGCTTTTGGATCCGGATACTCGACCAACCATGAGTGAGGTTGTTCAGATTCTTTCAAGTATTTCACCAGCCAAATCTAGGATGAGAAGGAGCATTTCAGTGAACCTTTTTGAGGTGCACACATTCACTATCATGTCTTACTTCTTAATGTTCCTAGCCTAATCATATTTCTTATATTTCACATAGCATGCAAAATAAAACATATCCTGATAATCTCATATCCTTTTGAGACATGTAAAGGAACCAGAGGATGCAGAGAAGCAAAGACAAGCTCCATCAAATAGATTTCCGGCTCGACATTTATCGACACTAGAAAGTAACCACAATCATTTTGCTGGGAAGGAAAATAAAGATGTAGGAACAGTTTCAGTTGAGTATATGGATAGTTTAGTCCATTTGAGTTCAAAAGGTGAGAGCTGGCATGCATCAGAAGAAGAAATGGTAGACTTAACTGAGCCTCAGTTTGAATCATTTTGCATTTCAAATGTTGAGATTCCTTGATAAAACACTTGACACAAGTCTTAGGAATCTTTATTATATTCTTGTACATAATAGCATATAGGTGATTCCACTTCTACTCATTGCTTTGTTCTCAAGTTAAGATCATCATTGAAGTTTTAGTTACTTGGTCACAATCCATTACACTTGATAGTGTCATGACAACTATATCCATTCCCAAAAACCATATTTTGATTGCCATAGAGGAAGTTTCGAATGGAGAAATAAATTGATCATGACAATCACGCACCTCCGAAAGAAATTAGTTCTTTACTTATAAGGTAAGAGGATATACATTTGGTAATATCAACAAAAATGTGAACATGCAATTGTAGATGTTATGTGAAGAACTGATTTGCTCCCTCGATAAAAATAAAAGGAATATCTTTCATCTAGAGCTTGCATGAAGTTATTATTAGGGACACAACTTTATTTCCTTAAGCATAGTAGTTAGTGCCACATTTGATCTTATTTGGGCCTTGGCAACTTAGGATCCTGGCCCACAACCAACAATTTTCTCCCATCGAACGTAATGCCTTATCAAGTACTTATGACTAGGCTCAAAGTTATAGTTGTTAATCAATGTATAACATTTTTTCCTTCACGACCCGTATCATATTTTGACCCAACTCAAATAACTTGAGCTTTTCTAAGACAAGATGCTAGCTTACAATCAAAATTAGTATCCAAACTTGAAGAATGCACTTGAAGACTCCTCATATAACAAATTATATCTACATAATTCTAATTTGAATCAAGGTTCACTCCCCTATAAATAGATAAAAAGATAATAGGGGCAAATACTTTTTTCTACTAGTAAGACTTATCCTACCAAAGTCCTATCTTTTTTTCTAATTTTGTTATTAATCTATAATGAAAATCATATTTAAAGAACACGAAAAGATCGTAATTCTCGAACGAGCAAACGAAAAGATTCTAGAGCATCCGCAAGTTTAGGTATTGTTCCGCCAATGATCGTAATCCCGAGTACTTCTTGGCGAGCTTTAATATGATCAAATTTATAAGTCAACAATCTTGTAAAATATGAGCAACACCAAATCCCTCGAGAGCCAAACCTCTATTTCGCCTACCCGTTGTCCTCCTTGCTTGACCCTTCCTCTAAGGGGTTGTTGCATTAATCCTTAAATTTTTGAGGAATCCTTCATCAGTGGTCGTGAATGACTGATTTTTCTCCATCTTTATGACGAAACTTTAAAAAATAAAGTAGAACTCGTGTATGGGAAGCACGACTTCCCCCAAGATTCACATTCTTAGTCCATAATTTCCTTAAATCGTGAATAGTATACACAATTTCCATTAAATTACACCAATCCTATGATTTTCAACACAAGTGATCCATCTAAATTTTCCTCTTAAAATCTAACAAAACTACAAGGGTGGGTTAGGTAACATTACAGTCTGTACTTTAAGAATAGGTCCCATTCTGACAACCTAGAAGGTACAACCGATCACACTTGTTCATTTAATGCAATCACAAGGGTTGCTTTTCAAGGCTATATATAAAACAGTTTTCTACATAAAATTCATTAAAATATAACTATACAATCCTAAAGTCAGCATAGTACACAAAAAATATAATTTAAAATCAATCTTATCATGTCACATTCATACTTGGGATACATTATCCAATATAATAGCCAACTATTATAGGTTAAGTTATATCACATCAATCCATGATTGTCACAGTTAAACATGATTTTTGTGTTTGGGGTCTAAGTCCTTTATAGTGATCCTATGATAGCTGTGAAAGTGTTGCACCGACATAAGACAGGAAAACAAGGTCAGAATGACCTATGACTCTTGGGAAACACATATATTATTATACTATTTTATGTCAGTTCACGTGCGACATATATGATTGATCAGAAAAATATTTAATACTTATAATTTTAATTTAAATAATTTTTCAACCAGTCAGGTTGATGATACATGAAATGATACAAACAATAAGACAACAGATATGCTCCCTACCTCTTCCTATTGTGACCCCAACAGACTAGAAAACCCAATTACTAAAAACTTGGGCTGAACCTTTAAATTTGTTAAGAAAATTAACCCGATTAGAGAAATTATAATGGATATTATATTTTCTCGATGTGAATCAATCATATTTCATATACTAATCTTTTTCAAATTGTATAATTACTTCTTTTAAAAAATACCGTTATTATCGAACAAGCTTTAACCTTTGATTTTATAGTTAAAAAGTAAAAGTATGAAGAATAAAGCCAAAGTTTTGTTACAAAATGGTGAAAGAGTGAGACAAATTTGAAATGGGTATAATAGAGTAGAATGTAAGTAACAATGATGGAAAACGTGTCAAGATTCCATGGCAGCGTATCTAACGCAGTAGTCACCTCCTCCTTGGATCATTCCCACATTAAAATAACTAAAAACAAACAACTGTAACTATAAGTTAAATCACAATCATTTAAATCTCGGTCCATAATCATTATAGACTTCGAAAAGTTACGATTTTTAAAGGCACCAAAACGACATCATATCGTAATTGTGGTCGCATCATTCACATTTGTCCAAATAATCTATAGCGTAAAGTTTTGGAATTATAAGTAAACCGTTATTTAAAACATTGTTAATAATTTTATAGTAATGTATTTTTCTGTTTTATATGGTTCCTTCCTTACATTAACTTTTCTGTCTAATTTAATTTCTCTTATACTATGATACTTTCCATTTGGATTATATGAAACTGGTTTTGTTTTTTACTTTTGCCTTTTCTAACTTGGTTCTACTGCATGATCACCCATATTTAAAGAAAGAGTGACAACTACATGTAACTAAAATGAAAATATATATTCTACTCTTCATCTCACACATTACAATTAAGAACTTTTTCTGCATTGACCCTTTGAGTTTCAATCCTCAAAGTAGTTTCTAGTGCTCAATTTCTGCTTCCATAGCTTAAATCTTATGTGCTAACTAAGATATGAGCTTCATGCAAATGTGACAAGTTAGTTGGTTAAAGTTCTAATAATGACTTTGCTTGCTGCTGAGGGAAATGCTTTGGAATCTTTCTCACCTCACTTGGTGGTGCTCCATCCTTTTTTCTTAGATGTAAGACGCGAAATTTTACCATAATCGAACTAGGCAGCCTCATGTACTAGGTCGCGCTTTTTATCTACTTTATACGTTTTTTTGGCGATTTATACTTTCTTACTGTAATAGTATTATTCCTAGCTGCTTTTTGATGTTCATGTATTGGTGTTTAATATGAATTTGTTTATAGTAATCTAGTAAACTGAAGAATCTCTCTACAACGTCATTTCTAAGTTATGTATATTCTATTTCATTCTTCACAAGAATCCTGTTCTAAGGTTCTTAACAACTATAGATTGGTCTTGCTTATTGTTGTGAATATTTATTCTTTGTCAAACTCATATGAAGTTCAACATTCTTGAATGATTGGTTTAACAACTTAAACTTTTTGATTTAACCATGCTCTTTGCTCTCTAGATTGATAATTTTAATTGAAGAGAAGTTCATATTTCTGGAAAATCAGTATGGGTTTTGCTTGTTCAAGATCTGTAAGGTATGTTTCTTTTTTAATATCTTCCAACATCTTAATTAGTACTAGTACTTTAGATTGTTGAACTTCCATTTATTGAATAAATCTATATACATCATTTATAAGCCTTTAATTGTAAGTTTCATATTGTTAGTTTTGATGATGATCCTGAACTAGTAGAAGTTCCTGCATCGAAAAACGACAACGGAATTAAGCTTAAATACCACATTGATGGCAGACAAATACCAGAGTCAAGTTCCAAAATGGCACAGAAGAAGGTGCTAAGGAAGACAAAAAAGTTGTTGAAAGCTAGAGTGTTGTCAAGGGTTTTCTCAGAGGACTATGAAAGAGTAAACAGAAGACTAATATTAGATCCTAGGGGACAAATCATAAACAGATGGAACAAGATTTTCTTAGTAGCATGTTTAGCATCATTGTTTTTGGACCCTTTGTTCTTTTAATTTATAAGTCAACAATCTTGTAAAATATGAGCAACACCAAATCCCTCGAGAGCCAAACCTCTATTTCGCCTACCCGTTGTCCTCCTTGCTTGACCCTTCCTCTAAGGGGTTGTTGCATTAATCCTTAAATTTTTGAGGAATCCTTCATCAGTGGTCGTGAATGACTGATTTTTCTCCATCTTTATGACGAAACTTTAAAAAATAAAGTAGAACTCGTGTATGGGAAGCACGACTTCCCCCAAGATTCACATTCTTAGTCCATAATTTCCTTAAATCGTGAATAGTATACACAATTTCCATTAAATTACACCAATCCTATGATTTTCAACACAAGTGATCCATCTAAATTTTCCTCTTAAAATCTAACAAAACTACAAGGGTGGGTTAGGTAACATTACAGTCTGTACTTTAAGAATAGGTCCCATTCTGACAACCTAGAAGGTACAACCGATCACACTTGTTCATTTAATGCAATCACAAGGGTTGCTTTTCAAGGCTATATATAAAACAGTTTTCTACATAAAATTCATTAAAATATAACTATACAATCCTAAAGTCAGCATAGTACACAAAAAATATAATTTAAAATCAATCTTATCATGTCACATTCATACTTGGGATACATTATCCAATATAATAGCCAACTATTATAGGTTAAGTTATATCACATCAATCCATGATTGTCACAGTTAAACATGATTTTTGTGTTTGGGGTCTAAGTCCTTTATAGTGATCCTATGATAGCTGTGAAAGTGTTGCACCGACATAAGACAGGAAAACAAGGTCAGAATGACCTATGACTCTTGGGAAACACATATATTATTATACTATTTTATGTCAGTTCACGTGCGACATATATGATTGATCAGAAAAATATTTAATACTTATAATTTTAATTTAAATAATTTTTCAACCAGTCAGGTTGATGATACATGAAATGATACAAACAATAAGACAACAGATATGCTCCCTACCTCTTCCTATTGTGACCCCAACAGACTAGAAAACCCAATTACTAAAAACTTGGGCTGAACCTTTAAATTTGTTAAGAAAATTAACCCGATTAGAGAAATTATAATGGATATTATATTTTCTCGATGTGAATCAATCATATTTCATATACTAATCTTTTTCAAATTGTATAATTACTTCTTTTAAAAAATACCGTTATTATCGAACAAGCTTTAACCTTTGATTTTATAGTTAAAAAGTAAAAGTATGAAGAATAAAGCCAAAGTTTTGTTACAAAATGGTGAAAGAGTGAGACAAATTTGAAATGGGTATAATAGAGTAGAATGTAAGTAACAATGATGGAAAACGTGTCAAGATTCCATGGCAGCGTATCTAACGCAGTAGTCACCTCCTCCTTGGATCATTCCCACATTAAAATAACTAAAAACAAACAACTGTAACTATAAGTTAAATCACAATCATTTAAATCTCGGTCCATAATCATTATAGACTTCGAAAAGTTACGATTTTTAAAGGCACCAAAACGACATCATATCGTAATTGTGGTCGCATCATTCACATTTGTCCAAATAATCTATAGCGTAAAGTTTTGGAATTATAAGTAAACCGTTATTTAAAACATTGTTAATAATTTTATAGTAATGTATTTTTCTGTTTTATATGGTTCCTTCCTTACATTAACTTTTCTGTCTAATTTAATTTCTCTTATACTATGATACTTTCCATTTGGATTATATGAAACTGGTTTTGTTTTTTACTTTTGCCTTTTCTAACTTGGTTCTACTGCATGATCACCCATATTTAAAGAAAGAGTGACAACTACATGTAACTAAAATGAAAATATATATTCTACTCTTCATCTCACACATTACAATTAAGAACTTTTTCTGCATTGACCCTTTGAGTTTCAATCCTCAAAGTAGTTTCTAGTGCTCAATTTCTGCTTCCATAGCTTAAATCTTATGTGCTAACTAAGATATGAGCTTCATGCAAATGTGACAAGTTAGTTGGTTAAAGTTCTAATAATGACTTTGCTTGCTGCTGAGGGAAATGCTTTGGAATCTTTCTCACCTCACTTGGTGGTGCTCCATCCTTTTTTCTTAGATGTAAGACGCGAAATTTTACCATAATCGAACTAGGCAGCCTCATGTACTAGGTCGCGCTTTTTATCTACTTTATACGTTTTTTTGGCGATTTATACTTTCTTACTGTAATAGTATTATTCCTAGCTGCTTTTTGATGTTCATGTATTGGTGTTTAATATGAATTTGTTTATAGTAATCTAGTAAACTGAAGAATCTCTCTACAACGTCATTTCTAAGTTATGTATATTCTATTTCATTCTTCACAAGAATCCTGTTCTAAGGTTCTTAACAACTATAGATTGGTCTTGCTTATTGTTGTGAATATTTATTCTTTGTCAAACTCATATGAAGTTCAACATTCTTGAATGATTGGTTTAACAACTTAAACTTTTTGATTTAACCATGCTCTTTGCTCTCTAGATTGATAATTTTAATTGAAGAGAAGTTCATATTTCTGGAAAATCAGTATGGGTTTTGCTTGTTCAAGATCTGTAAGGTATGTTTCTTTTTTAATATCTTCCAACATCTTAATTAGTACTAGTACTTTAGATTGTTGAACTTCCATTTATTGAATAAATCTATATACATCATTTATAAGCCTTTAATTGTAAGTTTCATATTGTTAGTTTTGATGATGATCCTGAACTAGTAGAAGTTCCTGCATCGAAAAACGACAACGGAATTAAGCTTAAATACCACATTGATGGCAGACAAATACCAGAGTCAAGTTCCAAAATGGCACAGAAGAAGGTGCTAAGGAAGACAAAAAAGTTGTTGAAAGCTAGAGTGTTGTCAAGGGTTTTCTCAGAGGACTATGAAAGAGTAAACAGAAGACTAATATTAGATCCTAGGGGACAAATCATAAACAGATGGAACAAGATTTTCTTAGTAGCATGTTTAGCATCATTGTTTTTGGACCCTTTGTTCTTTTATTTGCCTGTAGTTCAAGATCAAGTTTGCATTGATATTGGAATAAGTCTTGAAGTTACCCTTACAATCATAAGATCAGTGGTGGATTTATTTTACATCATCCAGATTTTCATCAAGTTTCGGACAGCTTATGTCGCGCCTTCTTCGCGGGTATTCGGGAGAGGAGAGCTTGTTATAAAATCTTATAAGATTGCAATTAGGTACCTAAAGATGGGTTTCTGGTTAGACTTCATTGCTGCACTGCCAATTCCTCAGGTACCTTTTTGGAAATATATTTTTTTATCTTATACAAAATTTTGTTGGTGCTTAAACATGCTAAATGTAGTGTTTATGTTTATGTTTTTGTTTATTTCAGGTGCTGATTTGGATTGTTATTCCAA
Organism: Lupinus angustifolius; assembly: GCF_001865875.1. Taxonomy (NCBI): domain Eukaryota; kingdom Viridiplantae; phylum Streptophyta; class Magnoliopsida; order Fabales; family Fabaceae; genus Lupinus; species Lupinus angustifolius. The sequence continues at coordinate 30,294,194 of NC_032014.1, forward strand.
CACTTAGAGGTTCAACAATGAGAAACACAAAAAATGTCCTTAGATTTTTCATCATATTCCAATATCTGCCAAGGCTATTCTTGATTTTTCCACTTTCAGCACAAATTGTTAATGCAACAGGTGTTGTGACAAAAACAGCATGGGCAGGGGCTGCTTATAATCTCATGCTTTACTTGTTGGCAAGCCATGTAAGCAAATGAAAACTTTAATCTTCACTATTGCTAAAGCACTTTTATCATGTTTCTAAGGAAATTAAGCCTCACGTTAAGAGACAAACTTTTAGTTTTCTAAGTTACGGTTGCAAGATTTTTTTTGTACTACCAAGAGTATTCCTTCACCCTATTGGTAAGAAACTAATCACTTTCAGGGTGTGCGGTTGTCCCTCCCAACAAGTATCGCTCCCAGAAATCGAACCATTGGCCTTACACCACTAGAGGCAATGCCTTGTTGGTGACGGTTCCAAGATTTGAAACAACTGAAACTAATTCCTTTGGCTGCTCTTAGGCTGCAACATTTAGTATGAAGACATATAAATCAGTCTTGCAAAAATGTTTTGGAATGTTTTTTTGTGTGTAGTAAACTATGTATATCATGCACTACATTATTAATACAGAAAAATGAAAATACTAAGCTTGTTCATACTTTTTCCCTTACAGATTTTAGGGGCATGCTGGTACCTTCTATCGATTGAACGCCAAGAAGCATGCTGGAGAAGAGTGTGCCTTATGGAGAAGTTCTCTTGTGAATATGGATTCTTTGACTGCCACAGAGTTAAAGATGGCCCTAGAGTCTCTTGGTTTATGACAAGTAATATCACAAATTTATGTTCACCAAATGTTGATTTCTATCAGTTTGGTATATATGCTGATGCTGTGACTTCTCAAGTTACATCTTCAGCTTTCTTGAATAAGTACTTCTATTGTCTTTGGTGGGGCTTAAGGAATCTGAGGTAAGTTTCACAACTTATAAGGTCACTTTTTCCACCTGCTTCCTATATTTACACTTAAGTTAAGCATTAAGAATTAGAGTAGTCGCCGTGTCTTACATTAGTCCCTATGTCCGAGTCATGTGACTCATGTCGTATCGGTTAGGCGTCCTTTACTAAAAGCTCTTTTACCCTTTCATCTTAATGCTTTTCTGATTGGTGACTGCAGTTCTTTGGGACAAAACCTTCTCACCAGCACTTATGTTGGAGAAATAATGGTTGCCATTCTTATTGCAACCCTTGGATTGGTTCTATTTGCCTTGCTCATTGGTAATATGCAGGTATATATGCAGTTAAATTATGTATCTTACATGGTTATCAAAAGCGCGCTCCAAAGCGTTGAATCGTACGATTCAACGCTTTTCATGGTGGAAATCGTGTTGAAACGGGCAGAACTTCTTTGATATAACAATGAACTGCAGTTTTCCCTCTTACTCACAATGAACTGCAGTTTTCCCTCTTACTCACAATGAACTGCAGTTTTCCTTCTTAGAAGTTAGAACTTCTTTGATATAACAATGAATATATTTATCTTTGAATGTCTTGAAAATCTGAAGATAAGGACCAAAATCAGCATTGTATTACCCGTACTAGGCCAAAATGTTCACATTGTTGTAATTTTAATTTTGTGAGAAAAAATTCACCAGTCTAACTAAATTGACATTGTTCAATAGGATGTACTAATAGTACTCGAATTTTGTAGACATACCTCCAATCAACAACGGTCCGGTTAGAAGAGTGGAGGGTGAAAAGAACTGATGCAGAGCAATGGATGCATCACAGGCAACTACCTGCAGAACTAAGAGAGTCTGTGCGTAAATATGATCAATATAAATGGCTGGCTACAAGAGGAGTTGACGAAGAAGCTCTTCTCAAAGGACTTCCGGTCGATCTTCGCAGAGACATCAAGCGCCACCTTTGTCTCGAACTAGTTAGAGGAGTACGTCATAAAAGACATCAAATTTTATCTTGGTTACTAAGAAGTAATAGCAATAATGCTAGAAATACAAACTTACACATACATCACTTTCTATGTACATAGTCTATAATAGCATTAATGCTAGAAGTTGCATCATATTATAATTGATGTGTAACATTCTTAGAAATCTAGTAATAGTACTATCGTAATTGATCCAAGTTATTATTCATTAACTCGTTAACAGGTCCCATTGTTTGATCAAATGGATGAGAGGATGCTAGATGCAATATGTGAAAGGCTAAAGCCGGCATTGTCCACTGAAGGCACATATCTCGTTCGCGAGGGTGATCCTGTGAACGAGATGCTCTTCATAATCCGTGGCCATCTTGATTCTTACACAACAAATGGAGGCCGTGCTGGATTCTTCAACTCGTGCCGAATCGGCCCAGGTGATTTCTGTGGTGAGGAACTATTAACATGGGCATTAGACCCAAGACCAAGTGTGATACTCCCATCATCCACTAGAACAGTTAAGGCCATATCAGAAGTAGAGGCATTTGCACTCATAGCAGAGGATCTAAAGTTTGTTGCATCTCAATATAGAAGGCTGCATAGTAAACAACTTCGGAATAGGTTCCGGTTTTACTCACATCATTGGAGAACATGGGCTGCATGTTTCGTTCAAGCCGCGTGGAGACGACACAAGAAAAAGAAGGATGCTGCTGAATTGAGGAACAAGGCAAATGCAAAAAATGTTGAGGTTGAAAAACCAACATCATCAGGATCAGGCTTAGGTGTGTATGCAACAAGGGTGGCCAGGAGCACTAGGAAAGGTGTCAATGAAGTGGTCAATTCTTTGCAGAAGCCAGCAGAACCAGATTTTTCTGTTGATGAATGGAGAAATTCTTAGCTTATGTTAGAACATTGAAAAGATTTCTGTATGTAGCATACAACATAAATGTTATTAAAGTGAGAGACATTGAATAATACACATTGAATTATGTAACATAATTGTGTGGTAATGCACATTAAATGATAGTACATAGTAGTGAATTAAATTGTGGACTGCATATGTGGTCACAATATTGCGATTACGTGACCGCCGCAACCACATCAAACCGCAATTACGTTGTGACACCAAATCACAATGATTCGGCCGCATCGGACTACAGCACAACCAGATCAGACCGCATCGAGTTAAAAAATATTTGTTTAATCACAAAATAATTCACATCGCAATGACTGTAATCACAGTAATCACAACCGTTACCGTAATCACCACTGTAATTGCAATTTAAAATACAGAATGATAGAGAGACTACAACAACAAACAAAATGATAATATCACAAAATTATAACTAAAGGAGGCTCAAAGAATCCATTAATTGTGCATAGAAAATTTCTAGCTAGCAACCATTAATTTTCTATACATACCGAAAGAAATTAGTTATCTATAAGATAATCTTAGTTATATCATATATTTATACAAAAAGTTTGATGTATATACCACATGTTTTATATTGTGTCATTCTCTATGTCAAAATGTGGTAATTAATCAAATCTAATTAAATTAAATTCAAAATTCAACAATTTGTTTTTTACAAATCACCACACTTTATTCATATAAAGAAAATAATGGTGTAAGCCTATAAGGCCTTATTAGATCTCATGATGACCGAAATGTCAATTTTGATTTATGTAAGTGATATTTGTTGAGAAAGACAATCACAAATCTTAAAAAGGATTGATTCGTTATACATAAGGTAAGGATATATCATTGGTAATGCCATAGAAATAGTAAGTGTTGTTTTCTCTTAAAATGAGAGATTACATACAACACTCCTTCCACCATTTGTGTCACTAACAAACCCACTTTCAAATCCAAAATATTGATTCTCTCATCATACTTTTTCTTGAGGGCTAAAAATAAAATGAAAAAGAAAACTAGGGACTAAACATAAAAGATTATAAACCCATTTTAATTGTTTATGAGTTGTGCCACACATAGAAGTTTGGATAAAAATGAAAAGATATATACTTTGGCACTACTAATTGCGTATACAATTTTACTTCTTTTGCTATTCACCAATGAATGGGGCATGTTTAAAGGTAGAATCTTTGGTTTGAGGTTGAAAGTTGAAAGAGAAGAAAATGACCCTTCAAGAAAATTACATGACACATTCCTCAAAGGACAGATTGGAAGTCAGTGGTTCATTCTGCCCTTCGTCACCAATGATGTTACTCTTTCACCTATCTATCTTATCTAATGCATTACGAACTACCAATATTGCTATCATAAATCGAACTTTAATTTAATATAATACATGACATTAGTAATGCTTTGTACTATGAGTAAAGATGTAAGTAAGGGTCGTGTAATTATTTATGTATATTGACATTGTATCATTTATTTTTAACCATTAATTCTTAAATATAAATAATACAAATTAATAAATAATATATTAATTATATATAAATCTTTAATGCATATATATTATACTATGAAAGATAAAACGAAAGTAATATATTGGTTATGCATCATTCATTTGTCCAATTGTAGCTGCAGAAGATCAATATGTTTTCCTTTCCTTGAGTTTATCCAAAAATACTATACTATGTCATTTATATCTGTTTATTATTCATGTCACCATTCTTTTATGTAACATTTTCCGATGGTCAAGTTTTATGCACATTCCTTATTGACTTTATTAACTCAAAATTTGAAGTTTTATTGGATTTTAGAATCAAATACTCCAGTTGCAACTTACCTAAAACATAACTAATACAACTGAATTGGCATAATGCTCCAATGGGGTGTTACATTATAAGACAATCACGAAAAGTACATTAATTTACCATGATTAAGTATAGTATAATTCAATTGGTTTATTTTCAGTTTATTGGGTCACTCTAACATGTATATAAATGTGTGTTATTAGGTCTCAATTCTCTTGGGTCATTTATTGTTTTATTCTCTAATATAAATTTGCATGCAATAAGAATGAATAACAAAAACCATAAGATAAATTTGCATGCAATAATATTTTTCAAACTATGCAGTTATTTGATAATTAAAATAGGAAGGATAGGAATGATAAGTGACCACACAACAACCCACTCAAATGATGCCTCAAATTTTATTGGAAGCTTAAGAAAGTAATGAGATTCCAGCACTTTAATTATTTGGAGAAGATGGCGGAAAGAAAAAGGGAATGCATTTTTATGAAAATGTTAATGAGTCCTACCCTTCAGTTTCTTAGGTTCACCAAAATTGTTTGCTGAAAATGAAGTTTGTGAAATAAAGTTGCTTAAATTTGTCGTTTATTTGAATGGGTTAAGATTAAAATTTGATCCTTACTCTTTAACCTCATTGATTGGGGAGTCATAAATTAGTTTGATAGTAAGGATAAAAAGTTGAAGGAATAAAATCTAGGAAGTTGTAGAGTTCGATTCTCACCTATTACAAATTAAAAAAAAGAATTAGTTTGATGATTAAGATAAATGATTAGAGTGAAGAAATATTTGATTAAATTTGTAGTTATTACTTTTTTCTTAAATAATTATTTTATGTTAATCAATTTAATATTATTTATTTTTTCTCACTCTTCATCTTTCTTACTTTTGCTTTAATTATCTTTGTCTATTAGGTGAAACAAGCTTATTCTCAAAAGCAACTTGATTGATAGAGTTGTGAGATATAAAATACTAAAATATCTATTATAATGGGTGAACCATGCATGTGTGCATACTTTAAGAAAGAATTTGAAGCATTGAAGACCTTGTCAAGTAGTTAATGTAATCTTTTGTAAATATTTTATCTTTGTGCATCAAAGTCTAGACACTTTCTCTAAAATTGACCAAAGTCCCTTTGATTAGTAACTAAGGAAGTGACAACATTTTCAATCAAAGTGATCCTAGGATGGAAGGAGTGTGCATGGATTGGCTAAAACTTGAGTGAACAACATGAAAGGTAAGTATGCCTTATCCGGAAAGGCAATTCTCCTACAAATATTTCAAACTTTTACAATAGTCACTAAATGAGAACTTCAACTTGCCTTAACAAATTGCCCTAGTTTAAGTTGGAATAATGGGGTGAATTCTTTAAAAAGCTTTCACAAGTGGAGAATGAGACTAGTGATGATTTAGACTTATTTTTATATAAGAAAAATTGTATTAATAAAAGGTACGAAATAGTATAAGACTTGCACGAAAAAGTTAAGAAAGTAAACATTCTCGTAAGTTGTAGTTCGATTCATAGAATGATAACGTTATTGTGTGATCAGTTTTTCCTTTAATCCAAAACTATGATTTGGATCTTATTAGAGTTGAATATGACATCATTCCTTATTAACCGCAAATTGACCAAATCTTAGATAGTTATATGATGGTTTAGAGTTTCCTACTCTTTTTGTTTGTAGAGAGTCTCATGTACATTATGAACATTATAAATGAACACATTCATCTTTTCTTTTCACTCGTCTAATTAATATTTTTTCCTTTCTAATCAATTAACATAAGGCATGTTGGTAACAAAACCAATTAATATAAAACTTGGAAATGTATAAAACTAAAACTTCAAAAGAGCCTTATAAAATAGACAGAAAATAATAAATATTTACTCTTACTCTATGTGGGATCGATGCCAAAACGTGTTAAATATATACTTAATACCTAAAAAGGAATTAAAGGGGATATAAATGGGATATTAAGTTATTAAGTGAGTGATTATCTGAGTAGGATTCGCACCATTTTGGTGTAGAACTCAATGATTCATTTATTTGCAAAAGCACAAAAGATGATGATAGTGTTCCCATGGCAACTCCAACAAAAAAGGGCAAAGAGAATTGTTAACTTTTCTTCCTCCACCAAATAAAAATATGTACATAAATAATTAATATGATATAATTCAGCAATCCAAATTTGACTAATGATTTATTATCAACTAGTATAATACAGTTTTACTCATATTCTACTTTTGTACCAAAAAGTTGTTAGTCTAGTAATGTAAGACTCCGCTAGATTTGATGACTAAAAAGTTAAATGTTTGATTCATGTGAGTGATACTACACCTCAAAAATAATTAGTTCCTTATCCAAAATGAGAACACACAAAACAAACTATTCTACTTTTATGAAAAGTGTAGTGAACAAATTAAACTTAGGACATAAAATGACAAATAAAAAACTAGTGTAATGGCTTCCGCAGACAAAGGATAAAGAAAGCAAAGGAAGATAGCAATTATTTTAGCAACATATAATGCCACATATCTTATCTGAGAAGTGATGGCAATACACACAATCCTCATATAACTCGTTGCTCATTGATGAACACAGTCAAAATATTTGGCTGTTTGTTGTATATGAAGGAGACAGAAAGTGTAACATCATGCTCGAGTTTGTGACAGAAAAAATGTTTTGTAAATCTGTCACAAAAAGTGAGTATTATGGGGTTTCATATGTGTCGAGTTCTTAATGGCCTTTGAGGTTGGTTCTTTCCTAAAGGACTCTGTGAAAGCCGGTACTTTTTTATTCATTTTATTATAAAAGTTGTGGTGTGGTTGAGAATCTAGTTAGGCCTTACCATGTAGATTATATTTATATATAAGAGTAAGTAGGACATGTTCCTACCAGCTGATTTGATCTGATTATGATCTGACTGATATATGATCAGATTTAGAGTCAAGTTCAAAAATTAGATCCGATTAATATTTAGGATCAAGTAATAGGTAAATATGAACCAACGACTTATCTTACGATCACTCATTTGTCATGTTTGTATATGTTTATTCAATTGTTATATAGTAATGATATCTTTTTGGTCTACTGTATCATCAATTCTTTATTTTTATCATATACATATATGTAAATGATTAACAAAATATATGCATATATATCATTCCATATGTCAAATTACGTACCAATAATAATATATAATATCTTGAAGACTTCATATAAAAGATAAATGCATTATATTTAATTGAGTATATAATCAAATTCAAATTTAAAGTTTGGTCCATCAACAATTGAGGTTGAGCTAGCTTTTAAATTAAAAAATGATCCAACTAATATTTATGATCCAGGAACAAACCATAACCTACAAATCTACATGAGATAAATATAAATTGAGATAAAAAGGTTGACAACAACAATAGCATTAAAAACTCATGCTATTTTAAAATAGCACATGCATGCATGTTTAAGCCTATACTCTTAGACAATGCAATATAGGTGTAGGTGAAGTACATATTCACTATTTCTCCTCTTTATACTGTGCTGACCATCTATTATTGCACGGATGAATTCACCAAAACCATTCACACTACATATTTCAATTAATCAATTTGGTTTACTCTAAAGGTTGTTTAGGAGATCTATCAAAGAATAATTATATAATAAGTAGATTTAATGCCATAAATTGTTATAAAACCTTAGGGCTTTAGATAAATGAGTTTATGCTCTTATATTTCTCACCATTTTATAGCTTTTTTATGAGATTTATTTCATTCATTATTACAAATCCTTAAAGACTAGGTTTTTACGAGTCTCCAATGGCTTTTATATATCTTTTTATCGGCAATTAATTTAATAAAGTAGAAAAAAAAGTATTTAGGAGAATAAGTAATACTTCTATCCAAAAAGACATTAAACAATTATATGCACATAAGAATGTGTTGATGGATAATATTTATAATCAAATACTATGATTCTCTCTAAATCCAGTGAATCTTTCACTTGTGAAATTCATAGGATAGTTACCATGCAAGCACTATCATCCTTCACCTACTCTACCACCATATATAAGTTGTCAAAAAATATTTCACCTAGACAACTTATATGGTGTATTTCATGACTTTAAAACATTCTCATTTTTTCATTCCACTCTAAAAGCAAACTCGAAAGTAGAATTTTAGGATCCATCGCCACCGTAAAAAAAGGAGGCTTTGTTTGGAGTTATGAGGAAAATGGAATAAGAGAGATCAATGATCAAGAAGGGGAAGAAGGAAACGAGAAATGAAGGCAACCCAAGTTAAACTTCTCTCTTGCTTGAGAAGTGAATTTTAGATAGGAGAGAATGAATAATTAACTAAAATAATGATAATACAAGATTATTGTTTTACCTTCCTTTAAAAATATAACTAACAACGAGAAATTGACAAGAATGTAATTATAAAATTTTATTAAAGATATTTAGGTACTTTAACATTTTATCTCCAAAAAACCTTAATTGGGAAAAACATAAGATGGGCAATGAAAGATTTTAAAGGACTCCAAAAAACCTTCAAAATATTTCCTTTTCTTTCACTCAACTCCTAAACAAGAAAGAGAAAATTTCCAAATTCATTTATTTCCTTCCATTCTCTTAGAAAACAAGACTCTCATACACACGCAACCTAAGAATCTCACCTACCTCTAGCATGTTCTCGCTCATTTTTTTAGAATGAAGCTTCATATTGTATGTCTCATTATTTTAAAAGCACTTTAAATTAAATACATATTGGACTAACTTATTTTTGGTTGCCAATTAGTTTTGAAATATACCATAACAACTTGTAGACATTGGATAGAATTATTCTCACTTCACCCTACTTCACTTTACAAATTTTTACTATAACTTGTATGAGAATATTAACTAAGGAGAATTTGCATTGTTAAATGGTGTAGGATCAAATGATCTCAACTCTCAACCATATATAGCACACCATTGATCTGAAATAAAGTTTTTCAAATATTAAATTATTAATGCATTATCAATATTGATATGGTTAAGATCATGGTTCTAAACCATATCATACTCTCTCCTAAATAAATAAATCATTTAGAGGTAACATGTGTATCCCACTTCATGTAAATTGTTAACCTTAAGAAAAGTGAATTAAAGTAAATTACTTAAAATTTTGTGTTAGTTCACATAATAAGTTAAAATACTTTATATTAACAATTATACTAGTTATTAGAGTCAGAAAATAACAATGAAAAGGTAGTGGCAAGTATATGAGAGAATATAGGGACAACAAGGTTGGCCAACATATGATAGGAATGGACATGTCTTCTTTTTTGCATAAATCTAGTTGCACAAAAATAATTCATGTTTCCTAGACATGCATCAAATTTGTCTAGTAATGGATGGATGCTGAGGGTACATGGTAAGTGGATTATTGGGTCACCATGTGAATATATAAGCTTAAATATAAATCTTGTCTAAGTTTAGACCCAATTTATTTTACTTCAAGAAATTTTGTATATTTATAGTCTTTAATTTACTATCATATATGTGTTAGTCTAGCAGTGTAAGATCTCTCTATATGCGTAATAAAATCAAAATGTTAAGAGTTCGATTCATGCGAGTAATACTTGTTGGGAGAGACAATCATGTATTCAAAAGAAATTAGTTGTTAACCCAAAAAGTGAGAATATACATTTTGTAGTAGAAAAAAATAATGTATCATACACATGTTTGTGCAAATGGAATCATTTTCTCTCTATAAGACCTTATGCCTTATTTGGAGATTACACCGATGCACTCTTTTTCTTAAATTTAGCCGTAGTTTTTGGTGAGTTCTTAAATATTTTACTATATATGATATATATTTATTAAACTTACAAGCATTGACTATAAAGCTAATGAGTAATAAATTAATTAGAATAAGTGACTTTAAGTTCATTACAATAGGTAATTTATGAAGAAGAGTTTCTTAAGTCCTTATAATAGTTCATTATTTATATACCCATGTTAATATTTAAACATTTAATTAACACACTTTCTCATACTCAGAAAACTAGACATGGGCAAGTAGATTGCGAGATAAGATTTCTATACTTAAATATCATAAAGACTATTGTGTCTAACTATATCCCAAAAGTTAAGGATACGTTTTTGTTTATGAAAATGTTTTTTTTTTTTCATTTTTCATTTTGTTAATATTGATAAAAATGTCACATTAGTTTCATTTTATTGTCTTTTTTCAATATATTTGTATAAGAACTACTGAAAATAGCAAAGTTCATTGTTTCATATATAAATAGTTGGAAGAAAAAAACTGAAAACAATGTGACACAATTTTAATTAATATTGAAACAAAAAATGTTACTACAAATTAAACACCCTAACTTTAAGATTCATCACCCAACCAACACCACTTTTAGCACTTAAGTAACATTTAACATGACTAAGCTACCTTTACAACGGACAATCATTCCTGTCACAATTTTCTATTTCGATCTAATAAAAAAATGTCACTTAATTAAAAAGAAAAATTCTAAAAACACAAATTAAATTAAGATACATGTTACTTTACAAATGCCATAACAATAGAATTCCCCTATAAAGTTCATGGCTTTTTGCATGATTACAAAGATAAGAGAGGTAGATTATGGTAGTTGGTGGGTAGACAAAATTTGTTGGATGCCAAAACTAAGAATGGGATAAAGTAAAAGATTACAAGTCAATCAATAGAGATGAAGAATTGAAGATACCTATGCTTTAATTTTGCTAGTCACAATTGAGTTGACAATATATATATATATACCTATATTTATTCGATACTATATATAATCGATTATAACTTTAGATAAAAGATCTTAGATATGTTAGATAGTCGAGAATCAACATTGAATATACATGATCATAAGTAAGTTGACAATGTCAAGCAAAAAAAGATGGGACGGCAAAATAAAATGGTCTCACGTGCTCACCACAATTAGTGAATGCCAAAGTCTATGTTAAGCATTATTAAAAAGAATCTGCATCTATTAGATTTATGGACAGAATTGAAGATTACACAATTCTTTGGTCAACTTCCTCTCCATATTATAATATGTTACATACTCTAGTTTCACTAGCAGCGCCTGCAATGCCTCAAATTATAAAGTTTGTATATATACATCAAATTGAAGTAAAATAATAAGACGTTAGTCTAATAGTGTAAAACTTTACTAAATCTACAAGTATCGTACTAAGTCAAATATAATGATTCAAATTATGGACCACATTACGTGATGTGACCACAATGTTGTGGTGACTGTATCACACTACAATTGTGGTGTGACATCGAATCACAATAATGCGGCCGCATTGGGCCACAACGCAACCACATCAAACTGCAAGACAACCACATCGGGTAGCATCACACTGCACCAATTAAACAACAAAAATTGTCCACAAAATAATTTATACCGCAACGGCCGTAATCTGCATCGCAATGGCTGCAATGACCAATCGCAGTAACTGTAACCGCAATTTAAAACTCTGGTCAAATATTAAAAGTTCAATTCTTATAAATAATACTTATTAGAATAGATAATCACACAGTTTAAAAAAGATTAATTTTTTTCTCATAGGATATGTGAATACCTTTGGTTATACTAAAAAAAATGTAATATTATAAGGTCCAATTGAATAACAAGATTGGAAAATTGTAGTATATTTTGAGTTGTGGTGTGATTAGTGATTGAAATGAAGGGTCTTAACCATTTGGTGGAGTGATTAGTCATTGAAATATGATTCATGGGCGGCAATAGATAGAGAGCAACCATGTTCCCAAAAGATAAAAAAACAAAATGATGTTAATACATATAGGACCATGCATGTTTTTTTGTTTTTATTTTAATGATAGAAGGGACCATTATAGTATAAACCATACAATTCATTGGATGAGTCTTCATCATTGTCTATGATGTAATAAGGAATAAGGAATTAAATAATAGATTCCTCAAGAAATTCTTAAGAGTATTGTGTGAGGAATAACATGTTTTTTCAACAATTAATCACACATTCTTGCACCTTTTATTCATATCCACCCCATTTGAAATCAATTCTCATACCTTTCTTAGTGCCAGACATTTTGAGATTTAAATTTAATGTTTTTTTATCAATCTTTGACATAAGATTTTAAATAAATTAAAAAAAGCTTTAATTATGAGTATTTTTGCTAAATTACCCTTCTTTTAAATTTTAATTAATTTCATTTGTTTACCATTTTTTATCCAATATTCATGGGTAGTTGGTAGAAATTTTAAGGTATAAGGATACTGATTGGAAAGACAAATAATGCTTTATGCATATATAGAAACCTCACTTTTAATGAACCATAAATAAGACTTATTAGAGAGAGTGATATATTTTATGTAAGGTAGATAATGCACATTAAATCTTAAACAAAAAACAAAACATTTTGTCACACCTAACAATTTGTCATAACCAAGTCTTACGTGTTTAAGTGTATGGTGTTATATGTAATATTTTTTATTGTACAATCAATGATATCTTCTCAGTCTATGGTACAAAATTAACTTTTTTTTACTGAGGTGTGTGATTGATCATTATAACTAGTATTGTTATCAGAAATTGAATCATTAACCTTTTGGTCTATCCGATGATTTACCGGAGCTTCACACAACTAGACTCGTTGGTGTGCTATATATAGTATAAGGTGGCCTCATACACCATCAACTGCTCATTCATTATCCATATTTTCAACACAGGAAACTTCAGTGTGTTAAAGAAAAGAAGAAATGGAGAGAGAAAAAGAGAAGAAACAATCCAAATTCAAGAGAATTTGTGTGTTTTGTGGAAGCAGCCCAGGGAATAAAACTAGTTATAAGGATGCTGCTATTGAACTTGGAACTGAATTGGTATATAATGTTTTTCTCTCTTTTCTTTTTCTTTTCTGCTTCTTTTCCAAATTGGACTCTTTTAATGTTCTTTATTTCTTACTCTATCTTTTTGGACAAATTTCATTCATTCTCTCTCTTTTTGGGTTTGTTAAACATTTGCCTTTGTTTTCTAACATTTGTTTTCATTATTTAATCTTTCTAAGTTTATACCTTAAGACATTATTATGCTCCATCATTTGATTCATTTTCATTTCAACTACATAAGCTCCTTAAAGCAAAGTCTGAAAAAATGACATTAGTATATAGCAATATTTAATCTACAACTTAAGTTTCAACAATATTTTCTTTCATACTTTAGTCTATGAAAACATATATCTTTCTTAGTTTCACATAATTAGATTTGTTGGTGTAAGAAACTAGAAGTTTATGATTATATCATAGATTTAATCATCTACTTTGGATTTTTAAAAGGTATCAAGAAATATTGATTTGGTTTATGGAGGAGGTAGCATTGGTTTGATGGGGTTGATTTCTCATGCTGTTTATGATGGTGGTGGCCATGTAATAGGGTGAGACTTGAGAATTTCTTCTTCATCATGATTTCTATTAGTGCTATATTTTTTGTTTATCTCAATTTTCTCAACTAATTTTTGTCCTGTTTTATTATGCAGAATCATTCCCAATACACTTAATGCAAGAGAGGTAATGTTAAAGTGTTTTAGAAGCATTTCAATATTCATATTTTGTTTTTGGTAATTTTCATCAATATCATTGCAAACAAAGAGAAAAATGGCCAAATAGCTATGAAGGGTAGACAGAGAATTTTCTATGGTTATAAAATAGTACTAGGAATCTAGGAATCATAAAACAGTACTAGGTAGACACACCAAGATAAGACCAAATAGAAGAGAATATAAAATTAAGTATCGTTACGATAGTTTGCAACAATTCTAAATAACACGAAAAAATTAAAATAAGATATTTATTCCATCTATATTATCCAAAAAGTACCAACTTTTCCTTAATACCACAATAAAGAAAATTAAAAAAATGAAACTTTAATATCCTAGTGTAAGTGAATTTCAACCATGCTTTTGTTATCTCAATATATGAATTTGAAACTTGTCTTTTTATGTGATTCATGTAGGGTTGTGAGTGGGACTTGTGGTTGCTTCTTACATTTTTAGGGTCTCTTTATAAACTTATACATCAATACACCTGGCAATATGGGGTCTTTCTTTCTGAACCATTGATATTGTGTTATTATTTTTTATTTTTATTCATTTCTTGTCCCAATGAGAATAAGACTAGTTATATGCTTTCTAGTTGAGCCCACATATGCTATACTACAACATTCATCATTGCACCTCTTCCATTTCTAAATCTATGTCCCGATAATGTAAAGATATATATATAATTAGTGTATTATTTGTATTACCTTTTTTGAAAATGAAGAGTTAATGATAATTAAAAATGAACAGTGAATGATATTTCTTACATTGTCAATGTATACATTTTTTTCTTTCATATTAATTCATGCTCCATACATTCTATCCAATATTTATTGTCCTACATCTTGTCTCATACTTTATCTTATGCCAATAAAAAAGTAATATATCGATTGCTTTACTTCATTATCATTAGGGCGGGACAACAAATGAAACATAGTGTGGAACAACTAATCTATGTTCCATACATTCATGCAATACAAACTCTCTTAACAAAAAAAATTCAATGCTTCCAAGTTTAATTAGAAATTATTTATACGATTGATATATATTTATGAATTAAATTTACTAGAGTTTTTTTTAGTTTGAGATTATGTGAAAAAGCTTATGCAAGATGTCTCTCACAATGTGTCATAATCACATGTTAATATAATCTAATTAATAAAGTGACACATACTATATATAAATTAATTGGTGAACCAAAACATGTGAATTACAGCTTACAGGAGAAACAGTAGGAGAAGTGAAAGCAGTAGCAGACATGCATCAAAGAAAAGCAGAGATGGCTAAACATTCTGATGCATTTATTGCTTTACCTGGTTGGTACATAAAATATGCATGCTTCCACTTTCAACATGAGTTCAATATCTTTGTCTCTTTTAACATGTATATAATCATGTTATATAAGAGAATATCCAAATCAAAGGAACATTTTTAATGATCACATATATAATGTTTTATGTGCATCATTGAAGGTGGCTATGGAACACTTGAGGAGCTTCTTGAGGTTATTACTTGGGCCCAACTTGGCATTCATGATAAACCGGTATAAGTCCCTCCCTCTTTTTTCAAAGTTTTTTCTTTTAAAGTTAAACACCAATTGTAGAATTATAATTATTATCATAGTTATTAAAATCTACCGATCATTAAACTGGTTAGGGTACTGACTTATTAGTTTACAAGTTCATGTTCGACCGGTATGTTATTAATTGAGTTACATACCACTTAAACTAGATAATATGTATTTACAGTGCAAAGTTTAATCCTTGACAAAAGATTTATTAAATATCTAATTTGTTTAAGGCCAACGATTTCTAAATGATAGAAGAGTCAAAGGTTCAACTCATCGATTTTATGGTCAACTGACTAGTCTAATATGATTTTAATAACTATGATTATAATGATGATAAAATGATGTCATATTCAAATTAAATACAGATATATAACTTATTAACCTCGTAATGATTTTTGATACATTTATGCATCGATTATGACTTCAATATTGTAAGGTAATGTACACCCTACACCCTAGTGTTATGTAATGGTTGTTATTGTTTATGAAAAATGTTGTCTCAAGATAAAATTACATAAAACATGTTTTGGTTATGGTTTTGATAGGTGGGATTGTTGAATGTTGATGGATACTACAATACCCTTTTGACTTTCATTGACAAAGCTGTGGAGGAAGGCTTCATAAGCCCCACAGCTCGTCACATAATTGTGTCTGCCCCAACAGCAAAGGAGCTTGTCAAAAAGATGGAGGTAACTATTTGCCTTCTCTTCTTTTCTTATAATTAGTTCAGATCCTCTCCGGTATTTGAGAATCCAGTATTGGACCCAGATCCTGACATGACACTAAAAACTTAAGCATCTAGGTTTAATATTATGGAGAGTATAGTACGGGAGAGGATCTCATTTATTAACATAAGCAATTGAGATATTGTCTTTCATATTTATTGATGTTATTTGTTTTGACCTATGTAGGAATATTTCCCACAACATGAAAGAGTTGCATCTAAGCTAAGCTGGGAAAATGAACAACAACATTAGTCCTCAAAGTTGGTATCTAAATATGATTAATTAGATGAGGATTGGAGTTTGATGTAGATCACAAAGTTGTTAGTCATATAGTTAAAGAGAGTTTTGTTGTTCTTACATTTCCTTGTTAGTGTAAACTACAGAATTATGAAGGTTAACTACTTTGTTCAGTGTGAATTTTTTTTCTTAACACTTATATATAGATGATTTATTTAGAAACGCAATTTGTTTTATTTTACATTAGTGTTACTAGACTTTTTTAAGATTAAACTTGATATCAAGGGAGAAAAATATTTAGGTGAATTGGGCCTGCTTTTCACTAGAATTTTTTAATGGTGTCTTAAGGGTATAGTAATGAAGCTAACACATTCTTCTTGCATTTCATAATTAGCATAAACGTTTAGTTCATGTCACCCTTGATGCATTATACATGGGATACTTCATCTTTTAATCACTTTTTGATACATTTTCCATATAAACATACCATATCTTATGGTATAAAGTTATGTGAATGGTCGAGATTAAGATATAAATATATCTGAGTTACTTGAGTGGTTGAATGAGTATTAAGTAACTTTTAATCTTTACCATCTATTTATAATTGTGGAAGATTTGTGCCTCTTGCATTTTTTTTTACATACATACTTCTCTCACTAGATTTGCCTCTCTCTATATATACACACATATATAGCACAAAAAACACAAAAGTTGTGTGTGTGTGTGGACAGCAAGGTAGATGAGGCAATATAAAACTTGTAAGTTCATTTGAGAGGCCTTATGGACCCAAAATCCTAAGAAGAATCATTTAAGGAGGGCCCATAAGAGCAACAAAAATTATTTGTTTCGAATAGTGTCTTATTCTCTATCCCGGGCTAATTAAAATGTTATTTTTTATTTTTAAAATTTTTATTTTACTCATATGATAATATGTGATTTGACCGAGACAGAAAATATGACATCATTGAAGATATGTTATCCCTATCCCCATAAGAGATGTTAGTAATAGTTGGTACCCTTATTCCTATGATGACTTTGGTCTCCTAGAGTTTTATGTGTACATGAACATGAGATTCAATGAAGATCCTAAAGCAAAGCTGGTTCAAATTCCAAAGTCTAGAACAAATGGTTGGCAAATTTTGCTAGCCAATCAAGTTTTTCAGCCAACCATATGTAACCGGAGGATTTTGAGGTACCATTGTTGAAAGAAGATTTTAGAAAATTACTTCCAACATCAAAATTTTAATTTTATTTGTAAGTTGGGTTTTAAATATGAATAAATAAAAATAGAATATTTTCATGAAATATATTTGTAAGATAAATTTGAAGTATTCTATTTTTCTTACTTCTCCTTTTAAAACTCAACTCATAAACAAAGTTTGAAGAAACTCAAGGATGTTGGAACTAAGTTGGGCCAAAGTGATTTAGATATGATAATGTCACTAAACTAGGAACTATGATCTGACTCCTGAAATAGTCATTCTGAAGTCTTCAAATTCTTTTTCTTCCATTTCAAATATTAACTCGCAAACATATCCTAAATGAACTCGAAGCTGTTCGACCTAAGTTAGGTCAAGATATATTCAGATGTGATAATGTCACTAAAATAGGAAATAAGATCATCTCCATCTGATTCCTGAAGTAGTCATTGCTCATCATCATATTGGTTTGCCTCACCACTGCTCCAAATTCTAAAACGTTTCATGCTTTCAATTTTTACTTTCTTTTTTATAGATTAAATTATATATTTAGCAAGGAAGTTTACTCATGATGGAACACATCATTCTTGAGTAAGAATTGTAATGAAACCGTTGAATATATAATGAAAAGTGGTAACAATAATAAATTATAAAATTCATGATTATATCATACATTATTATATAACTACACCAACCATATATAGGTTGGCATATCAAGTTTTCCAGTTAAGTAAAACATTCCAAATACAAAGATTTCCAATTATTACATGATTATGACACATACCAAATTAAATGTTTTCGCTATAATTTAAGAACCTGTTTTAGTAATAAAAAGGATAATAGTTGCCATTTGTATGATTTATTGATTATATTTTCATCTATAATGCTATATCAGGCAAAACCTAACAGTAGTTTTAAAATATTCTTTCTTCCTTTTTTGCCTTACAAAATATCAATATCTTTCTAGTCAACGAAGATTAAAATATATTAAATATGAATCATACTTTTTATATATTAAAGTGTTTTTTGTGTTCAATTAATTCATTTCTAAGTTTATAATTGTTATTATTAATATTATTTTAAAAATTGAATTATTGACATTTTTATTAATGTTTTTGGAATGTAACGAGTCTTATACTATTGAATCAAGTCGAGAAAGAATAAAATAAGTGACGTGTAGTTGTCCACGATATGCCACGTTCCATTGGAAATTGGAAGGGAGGGGCAGTTTTGTCATAATATAAAAACACCAATTCAAGCAACAATGGTGGTTCTTTCTTCTTTCTTCTTCTTCTTCTATGATATGATATAAATAACACACTGTTACTCTCTCATTTCATTCTGTAAGTTCATTCCCCTTTCTTCTTCCGTTTCATTTTCATTTCATTACTTTTAATTCACTTTTCTTCAACATTCTAAATAACCTAGTATTTTAAGTTGCGATTATGGTTACTGTTATTGTTGTCACCGATGCTGATGCGGATCACGGCATTGTAGCATGAAATTCTATGTGATTAAAAAATATTTTTGAATTTGATACGACCTAATCAGTCAAATATGATCCAGGGTTACATCATAATTGTTTTCTTATACGATACACAACTGCAATATTACGGCCGCATTTTGCAATCAGGTACAGTATTCAATTTAACCCTAATTACGATTCTGAATTAATCAATTAATTTACAAAACCTGAATTGGCTGAAACAGCTTTCCGTGTGCATATAATAAGGATGGTATATTTTCTTCAGAGTTCTCATAAGGATTTCAACCTTTTCCGTCTGATAAATCTATTCACTTGATTCTGCAACTGGGAATAATGCATCGCAGGTAATAACACATTGCTTTTTGTCGTTATACATAGTAGTTATACACTCATAACTTTTTTTGGTTTTTGTTTCTTAACATGGAATTTTTATTTATTTATTTTAAATTACCATCAGAATGTTTGTATTTACTATTTAGTTTATAATTCGTCTTTAGTGCACTGAAAAGATCAAATGGTGGTACCAAGATTATCATCACAACAATTATGGGAATTGCATTTGGATTTTTTATTGGTGTTTCAATTTCATCCACACATTTGAATAAGGTAATCTATGTAACCATATTTTTCAGTGTATCATCACTCACTTATTGTCTTATTAATTTTTTTCCCTTTTTACTTCCCTTGTTATATTTTGCAGATTAGCTTACTTTCAAAAGTTGGGAATACTTTTGATGTACCTACAGCTGAAATAGAGAGATTCTCAGCTGAAGTAGACAGATCTCCTGCAGTTATCGACGAATCTTCGGAAACCAAACCTCTTGAAGCCCTAGGATCAATTAGATTGCCAAAGGTAAATTCCCATGCCTATTCGTTAGATGGGTGTGTGCATGCATGCACTTATGTTTTCAGAAATGTAAAGGTGTATTTAGATCAATAATTATCCCCAAGAGAACATCCTTTAATTTGGTTGTTAGCACAGATTTATTAGGTGAAAATCTTTAATTTGGTTCTTTCTTTTCTTAATGTGTGCTATTATCGTTTCCTGGTCATTATTTTTCATTCGAATATATTTTGGAATATTTTGTGCTAGTAAGCTTTCTAGGGAGAACATCCTTTGATTGTTAATGCAAAAACATCAGGTGAAACTGCTCATTGGAAAGGTTGAGTTTAATGTGTGTTTCTTCTTTGTTCAATGACTGCTATTATCATTTCCTGGCTCCATCGTTTTATTTTACATAAGATATTTTTGGAATGTTTCGTGTAAGATAACATCCTGTGGTTGTTAACACAAATATGTTAGGTTAAGCTGTTCAGTAGAAAGGCCAAGTTTGATCTTTGTTTCTTTCTATTCTGAATGTGTGCTATTATCATTTCCTGGCCATTGTTTTATTTTTCTGCACTGGTGGTTGTTGTGAATGAACAATATGTGGAAGTATGGTTGAACTACTATAAGCTTATAGTGTTCATACAAGAATGATTATGAAGGGTGGTGTTCATCAGCTAATCAACTTAGGAAGTGGTCAGAACTATAAGCAATTTATATGATTATATGAAACAGTCTATTACTTGAACTAAGTTAACTAAATAGTTGTTTGTGGAACAAGGATTTTAGTTATGATTAAACCACATTCTAGAATGGATTTCTGCCTGGTCTAGTTCTTGCTGCATCTCAGCTATAGCTTTCATTTAACTTGTCATCATTATATAATTATGTTTGCTTCAGATTCGCAACAATATTATATTTCAAGCAAATCAAGTCTGATTCGGATGCTACTTCTGCAGATAAATGTTCCAACAAATCCTAATGGAACAGAATCACTACCTCCAGGAATTGTTGTATCAGAATCTGATCTTTATTTGCGCAGACTATGGGGTGAACCTAGTGAGGTATGATAGGAAACAATTGTTTTCTATGCAATATATTATCTGTGGTTTGTACTCTTGTAGTTATTAGCTCTTGTATAGTACAATATATATGACTCAAAACTTGACCTGTCTGAAATTAGAAAAAAAAAACCCTGGGCATGAAGCCTCTCTTTCTCTCTCTCACACACAGACACACACATTTATATGTGCTGTAGATGGTTTGGGATGGTTGGTGTATTATGAAAAACAGCCGTGTTTAGCAATGTTTCTTTCTTTAATCTTTTTTAAAGTCTTTCTTTAATCTTAGTTGAACATGATGAAATCATGAGTATGTCTCTTGATGCCAGTACTGGCTAGAGATGTGCACTTTTCTCAATCCTGTCTTCATGCAACTCATGCATGCATGATACCATTGCATTTGTGTACGTCAGGAGGTATGCATATTGATAAGCTAGTGTACGGGTATGACTAGTGCTCACAAATCTTTAAACCTTGAGTTCTACAGGATCTGAAGAAAAAGCCGAAGTATTTAGTAACATTTACTGTGGGTTATGATCAGAGACAAAATATCAATGCGGCAGTGAAAAAGGTTACAGAGACTGACAATGTTTATATATCAGGATTATTTATGCACCCTTTATATTTTCATCAAAAGTACTGACTATCATATTCTTCTGTAGTTTTCTGATGATTTTGCAATTTTGCTCTTTCATTATGATGGGCGGACTAGTGAATGGGATCAATTTGAGTGGTCAAAGAAAGCTATCCATGTTAGTGCAAGGAAACAAACAAAATGGTATAATTTTTTCCTATCATTATTTTCATTTATCTTAAGGAATTCACAAGCAAGATATTGATCAGTGGGAAGCTTTATGTTCACATTTAAATTAGGAATCCATAAAAGAGATTATCATCATTTGGAGTGGTAACCTTGTTGCTTCGCACCTTGAATTGATACAGTTTGCATCTTTCCTGATGTTATGCAGGTGGTATGCCAAAAGGTTTTTGCATCCTGATATCGTATCAGCTTATGAATATATTTTTATTTGGGATGAAGATCTTGGAGTAGAACACTTCAATGCAGACAAGTATATTTTCATTTGTCTAGTCTGATCAAATTTAACATTATATGCAACTTTTAGTTTGATTAATTATCTGTATTCTATTCACCAGGTATATCAACTTAGTCAAAAAACATGGTTTGGAAATTTCTCAACCTGGTCTTGAGCCCAATAACGGATTGACATGGGAGATGACAAAAAGGAGGGGTGACAGTGAAGTTCATAAGTATTCCTTTTACTTTATACTTCTATTGGTTCTAACTTCAGTCTATGCCATAATGTGATACTTCTTATCATGCATTCAAGTGTGTATGTGACACATTTATGTATATATTCATGAATAGGGTAACAGAAGAGAGACCAGGCTGGTGTAGTGATCCACATCTGCCTCCTTGTGCTGCGTATGCTCTCTTTTCCATCTTTGTTCAAAGTTGAACTGTTATATTGCAATATCATTTGCCTATATTTTTTTATGTTGTCTATTAAGTTAGCATTATGATTTCTTTTGATCTTTTAGATTTTTTAAAGAGGACTAGTCTTGGCGCAACGGTAAGGTTGCTTGCCTTGTGACCTGCAGGTTATTGGTTCATATCCTGGAAACATCCTTTTAGCCTGTGAGGGTAAGGTTGCATACATCTACTGATCCACCCTCCCCAGACCCCACTAGGTGGGAGCCTCATGCACTTGGCCTCCCTTTTAGATTTTTAACATTATGAATATTTTTGGTCTTTTAGATTTGTGGAAATTATGGCTCCTGTCTTTTCTCGAGAAGCATGGCGTTGTGTGTGGCATATGATTCAGGTATATTTTATTTGTCTTATCAAATATGTTGGTTATGGTAATATAACTGAATGAATAGGTGAATTTCTCTTTTGCATGATATATACAAACGTTTTAATTTCCCTTATGCATTTTCCAAATATATGCTTGCAGAATGATCTAGTGCATGGATGGGGATTGGATTTTGCTCTTAAAAGATGTGTAGAGGTCAGCATTTGTCTATTATCTATTTCTTTTCATCCATTCCTAATGCCGGGTCTTCGTATCCTTTCATTAGCATTGTTGATAGTTGGTTATCCTTCAATTCATCATTCCTGACTTCATATGCAATCAAGTAATTGGGGCAGTTTGCTTGATAGAAGTGAAAATTAATCTCATAATGTTGAAGTTAACAAGCCTCTTATCTTTGGATAAATCTGAAAGCATGTCTTTTTTTACCCTTTCCCTACACACGACGAAGGAGGAAATATAATGAAACTGCACATTTCATTGATGCTCTTGGCTACACCAATGTAGACCATGTGAAGTTATTTTTATATGGAGATTGCATGCTCATAAGTTGCCATATGAATAAATTTAAGTTTTCTTGTTCCTTTTGCCTTCTGATCTGGTCTTGTGCTTGAGAGGTTCCATGACATGATTTCCTGGTTTTGTAGGCATGTATTATGTTTGTCTTTCTGTTCATATTGAGAGGTTCCATGACATGATTTCATAGTTTTGTAGCCATGTATTATATTTGCCTTTCTGTTCATATTAATAAATTTCGTCATGTTATTTCTTAAATATGGCCAAATTTAATTCTTGAAATGCATTTGATGGTTTTATTTAGGCCTGAATCAGACAAAATAGCTTCCACGGTCCTATGTTTTTCACTAGACAAACATTTTTTATTTCCATGTTTATGAATCACCCAAGGGATTTTTGTTGTGGAATCTGTATGTTTTGTGTGAAATATCAGCACTAGCAAATTGTTTCAAGTTCAGCTTGCTCTAGTTTGAACCCTTTGTGTGTTTTAGCAGCCAGCACATGAAAAAATCGGTGTAGTTGATTCACAATGGATTGTTCATCAAGTAATTCCTTCTCTAGGGAGACAGGTTAGTCATCACATGTCTGATATTTGGAACCATTTACTTTCATCTATGGTAACATTCTAAATCGATTGTTCTTTAACGCATCTGCTTGTTGGAGTGTTTTTTATTTTCAGGGAGAGGCTGACAATGGAAAAGAGCCAGGGGATGCGGTATGTATATTTCTCATGGAATTTGATATTTACAAAATGCTGCACTTGCCTTCTCTTTTAACTCCTATTAGAGCTACATTTACAGCTATATAGAGTGCTGAATGCAATATCAGTTTGCACTTTTAGTATTACTAGCCATTTTTTAACGGCACTTCATTGTATGTGTACCAAAGAGGGTGAGTTTGGCGTAACAGTAATTTTATTGCTTAGTGACCATGAGGTCTTAGGTTTAAATCCTGGAAACAACCTCTCCGTTTGTCTAGGTAAGACTGTGTGCATCTACCCTCTTCAGCTCCACTGAGTAGGAGCCTCGTGTATTTGGTCTCCCTTTTGTTGTATGTGTACTGTCCTGCTACCGGTGCACTACAACCGGATGTATCTCTTTTTTTAACTGGAGATTTTATTGCTGTTTCAGGTAAAAGCGAGATGTAGAAGTGAATGGGCCATGTTTCAGGCTCGTCTAGTTAATGCTGATAAGGCTTATCTTGAAGCACTTAAACGTGCAAAGGGTTGATACAACATGTGTATGGCCTCTTCCTCCCTATTGTACATGTTTTACATACACACTTATTATGCCACTAGTTTTTGATAAGCTCCATGTGCCTTAGATTTAGACACCATTTACATGGCAAAGTAAGCAATTCCTAAAGAGATATATAATATTCTATCATTTTAGTATAAGGTGTCTCATATAATTGAGCATAACTTTAGAATATACAATACTATATTGATATATGAGCTCCTTATTCCATGTGACCAAAACTATCATAAACTAGTGCCTTTTGGAATAGTGTTAGTTTGATTATTCTAACAAGTAAATAAGTGGATGGATGTTTGAAGACTAAATAAACAGCTTATGCTCTGTTTTGTTTTGTCTGTCATCATTTATTAATCATTAACGCTGCATGTTGGTTGCCTAATTTAAACCTAACCCACCATAACATTATTAAGGCATTTGATAAATATTTTTTCCCAATTCATAAATATTAATGACCCTCTAGATGCCTAATTATGACATCAGGGTGTTAAGACACTGAATAATAAAAGGGAGAGAGATAACTTATACTCTCCCACCAGTAAACTTTTTGTTTAGTTTTAGAAATATTTTTGTAAAAAATGATTAAATATGATACATGTCATGATTTTAATAGTCGGAGAATATAACTTATCTTCTTATACCAGACGATACTATATTCTGATATAGAAAAAATGTACACTGACATTGTATCATTCATCAGTCATATTTGATCATTATTGACTATTTAAAAAAGTAATCTAAATGATATAGTGAATATATATAAATATTTAATTAACATTGTATATATTAAACTCAAAAAATAACACTTATAAGACTTGAGTAAGGTTGAACATGCACAATTCTAACGTGGAACATTTACATGTGCATAATTCTGCAAACTTCACACTTTAGATATATGTGTTGAGATAGTCTTATATGGATGATAACATGGTCAAAATGACATTTATAAGGTTTGAGTATCTCTCACTCTATTAGCTATTTTTTATGGTTGATTTAGGATTAAATGGAACTATTTTCTTAGTTTAAATTTATCAAAATTGTTTATTGTATAACTTGTAAAAATACTTTATGACATTTATGTACAAAAGTTTCTAATTTATTTTTATGAAAGAAGTTTAAGAAAATATATTTTTCTTATTTCATAAATGAAAAGAATATTGAATAAACACTTACGATAATTAAGTTCTATACTCTTATTTGTGTTAATTAATTACTACGTTTGTCAAATTGAAATGGTAAATGCATATCATAATATGATAACTTCAAGATGAAGCAAAGAGGTAGTTGGCACTAGGTAGCTATTATAATTAAGTTGTTGAGTGTTGCCTTTTTATAATTGATTCGTCATGCATTTGCTTTAAAGGTAGTTTCCATCTACAAAACTCTTTTCTATTTATCAATAATTGGTGCCTAGAATTATAAAAGGAGAATATGGTACAAAAAGTAAAGGATTTAATATGTATACATTGATAGTGTAAGGATTTTTTACACTGTCAGCAAATCATTCATCATTGATTTGTTAATTATCATTGATTATCAGAGAAATGTAATACAAATCAATAATTGATTCTTATTTAGATTGTCAATAAATTTTTCATTAAGCAAAATGTCAATCGTATATTTTAAATTTTTAATCCACTCATCAATTAAAACTAATAGAAACAATTATATTGTAAAGACTCAACATATCAAAAAATTAAATCAAAGAGTTAATCTTATTATGTCGTAAATGTTTTCTACTAGAACTGAATTATTTCATCCGAAAGGTACATATGACTAAACTAAAAGTAATTTTTTTACATTAATTATTTTTTTGTCACTCTTTACCTAACACGTAGTGATATGTTATTATCTCGAGTTTAAATCTCTACCTGTCCTCCAAAAAATTGCTCACGAAAAATGAATGTAATTATTCTCAAATTATCTTTTCCCACCCTAAGTGAAATAAAAAAATATTTCTCTTGATTTCACCTTCCTCCATTAAATCTCAACTTGTTTTTTACTAATTTATTTGATCATTCATTTGTCTTCTCTAGAATTTCTTTTAATATGCTGTCAACTTTGCTTTGGATGTGCCCAACAATGACATTTTATGGCACCACTCATAATACATAATTTATAAGAAAATTATAAATAACCTTAGAAATCATCAACATGTTTTGGATTACGTCCAAATAACCTTTTCTTTAATATAATAATTACTTTCATACGTAAGTGACTCACACGTAATGAGGAGGGAAAAATCATATATTTTCTTATTTTATACTAGTGCTCATTCAAGTAAATTAATTTTTTTGAGGATATCATCTAATTAGTTACAGTTACGTATTAATATGTATTTAATTACAACTTGTAAGGTGTACAAAAAAAATTAATATTTATAAGGAGGAAGTGGGATTGGGCATCTATATAGGTCCCATTCAATTATTATATTTGCTTTTATCAAATTAGATGAAAATAAAATTTATATACAATTCATCAAATGAACTCATAATGTTTTCAATAAAAAATTATACATATGCTAGATACCTAATATGTTATTTTTGGAGTTAGTTTTTGACAATTAAGATAAGAGGGGTGAGATAAATAATTTAGTTCTTGGTATAAACATCTTAATTAATCATTTGATGTTTTTTTGAAATAAGTTGGAAAAAAAATCAAATTTTTATAAGCTATTTCACTAAGTTTAGTGTCACAAAGCCACTAAAAAAGTTTTATTGTCATAATTCGTAAGACTAAACCCTGCATGATCATGTGCCAATTGGTACAAGTATACAACTAATTAGAATCTTAATATAATTTCAAAATAAGTAAATGCTTTGTTATATTTATACATATAAATAAACACTATGTCCATCAATCATTTATTCAAGTCAAAATAAACTCTCTCTGAGTCAAAAGGTCTATGTATATATATACTGTCACAACAAATTTAAATGTGAATCAAATTAGTCATTTTGAAATCAAATTAGTTATTATCAAGTGTTATAAAACATACTAAAAATAATTAATTTAATTTATATTTGAAATTTTTGGGATCATTTTGAGTCTTTTCTTTTTTTGAAGAACTAAACTAGTAAGGTCGAAAAATATGATGGACTAAAATGAATATTTATTATATATATATACATGTGTGTGTTATGTTAGCATGTGTAACTTTTATGTAGTTGGTTGGTCATTAATAACTAATATAACGGGTTTAAGATATGGATTAGTTGATTGAGATATTCATTCACAATCAACAAGTTTTGAAAGAAAATAATATGGTTTGGTTTTCTTGCACCTTGCTATCATAGATTGAGTGAAACATGAGACATTTTCCAATACACTAGTTTCTCCAACCATGAAGAGAGAAGAAATAATTAGATGTTTCATTATTTTTATAATGTTAATGTTGAGGAATTAGAGTAATAAAACAAAATTAAAATTAGAACTTAGAAGATAACTAATTTGTTTTCACATTTGTGGAGTTGGGAAAATCAACTAATCAATTCGAACTTGATCAATAATTAATATAGTTTGAAGAACAAAAACTTTTTCTCCAATATATTTTGAGTTGATTTGTTTAAATTACTAAATAATTTGTATGGATTAATGATTATATGATTAAGCCAAAAATATTTTTTTGAGAATCCTTCAAAAAAATTTACTTTTAACAAAAAAAAAAAAATCAATATTCAACTTTCATCATGCAATAAATGTAACAAATTTCATGATTTCAACATGTGCTAATATGGTACATTGGACTTGACTTTTTTTGAAATTTGTTTACAATTGAGATTAATTAGTAAAAAATATAATTTATGATTATTGTTTATAAATTTTAATTGAATCTTTATGATGAATAGTAATTAATAACAATAATAATAACTCTACCTCCCAAATGATAAATGAATTAATAGGAATAAAATTGAATGGTAATGTTTAATTACATTGATTATTAGTATATGTTAAAATAAGAAAGTGGATAAAAGAAAAGAAAGAAAGAAAGAGAGTTGAAAATGAATGGTTGTGTTTGTAATAATAAGACCAAAACAAATTCCAAATTCCAAATTCCAAATTCATTTCATTCACTTCTTCAATGGGAACTAGTGTTGTTGCTGTTGCTTCTTCTTCTTCTTCTTCTTCCTCTTCTCAAAACGACGCCGTTTCAATTGACGCAACTTCTACAATGGAAGGTTGGTTATATCTCATTCGTTCCAATCGTTTTTATCTTCAATTCTCTCGAAAACGTTACTTCCTTCTCCACGGTTATCATCTCCGAAGCTTCAAATCTCCACCTACTTCTACCAATCAGGTTCGTTTTTTCATTTTTTTTCATTTTTTTTTCATTTATTATGCTCTTTTTTGTTTTGTTTACTGTTTTAATTGCTTTTGTTTTCATAATTAGGTTTATATTTACTTTTTATCATAATTGATTTGTTTGAATTTGCTGAATTAAGCATCGGTTGTAGTTATGTTTGATTGTGAATAAGGATCTGAAGCTTTTTCTTCTTAGGATCCTGTTAGAAGTACTATTGTAGACTCTAGCGTGAGGGTGATGGATAATGGAAGAGAAAGCATTAACAGAAAAGTATGTTTATGCTATTTTATTCTTTCATGCTTCAATCTGTTTGTATTAATTGTATGGAATGATTATTCTTTGCACAAATTGTAGGTGTTCTTCATATTCACACTGTATAATACCTCGAATCACGATGATCAATTAAAGGTGAAAGGTTCAAATAGTACATGTTTTTGTTTTCTTTTTATGATTTGAAGTTAAGCCTTTGAATTACAAGAGGTGAATATTGTAGTTAGGAGCAAGCAGTCCTGAAGAAGCAGCAAGGTGGATTCAGTCCTTTCACGAGGCATCTTTGAAGGTAGAATGCAAGGTCTATAATGTTAGTTTTTAGCATGTCGTGGAACGTTTTTGCTGATGAATGAAACTGTTGCTATGAATTGGTGCAGCGTGCCCCTGACATAGTTCATGACACTGTAGGTTGTTCCCAGAGGAGATTGCAATCCTTTCGGTAAGTTACTTAATTTTTTATAGGATGCATTAACAGTTTGTATTGCAACAACACTTACAAGTTGACTGAATCAACAATCTTTTATTCTCTTAATGGTATTGTTCTCATTCTTGCAGACTAAGTGGACCGAGCAGTGGAAGTCGTCCTAATCTGGTAGATTGGACTCTTTCTTCTTCTGATGTTGTCGCCCCCTCACCGTGGACAATCTTTGGTTGCCAAAATGGTACCTTATTTGGTTGTTTGCTGTTTGAGTTGCTAATTTGTTACTAAATTTTGCATTGGGCAAGTGCTCACTAAAAAAATTATATATGTTTTATGAGTGTAACATAGGCTTACGACTATTCAAGGAAACGAAAGAGAGGGATTCATATGTGAAGGTTGGAGAATTTATTTTCAGTAATTATTTGTTTATTTTTATAATAGAAACTTGAATACTTGAATGTGGTCCAACCTCCAGAAATGGGATGATCACCCTGCAATAATGGCTGTTGGTGTGGTTGATGGAACTTCAGAAGCTATTTTCCAGACTATCATGTCGCTTGGTCCTTCAAGATCAGAGTAAGTCCATTAAAGGCAATATCATGTTAACAAGGAAATATCATCTTCAATTTAGACTGGCTAAAATGATTTGAGCTACTCATCAATATTCAAACTCAATCAAGCTCATTTTTTAGTTATAAACAAGCTCTAGTTTGAATATAGGCCGAATTATATGAATAAATCAGGCCCAAGCTTTATAGGCCTAGCCATTAAAGCTTGTCATCCAGCCAACCATGGATGGTCTAGATTAAGAATTACTTGAAGATTTATGAACTTTTTGTAAAAAGCTTTAGTTTCTATTTTTTTCTTCATCTTCTAGCATAAACATGCCTATTAAATACTTGCGTAACAATCTCACATAATACTACGGCAATAAATTTGATAAAGGTAAAGAGCATAACCATGTCACAGATCAGTGTTGTTAAATAGCCGCCATAGCCCCACCATGGCAGATGGCCGTGGCTTTTTCTAGCCAATCGCCATTAGCTATTTCAAAAAATCCACCATATGGCCTTATCCGCCATTTACACGAAAGTGGCGGTATGGCAGTGGAAGCGCCATGGCGTAAAAGGCAGAACTCAATGTAAATGGGCATTTCCAGGTAGGTTTGTTGAAATAAATAGCGGACCGGGTTTGGTTTTTAGGCCCAATTCTGGGTTAAACCCTAAATCCTTTCTATTTTTAGAAAACTTTTCCCCTCTCTGCCATTTCTACAGTCTGCAACCAGCTTCTGCCTCTGCCGTTAGTGTCGAACTGTTGCTGTCTGCCGTCATTGTTGTCACCGGCTGCCGTCACCTCCCCGTTGTCGTCTGTGGTCTCTTCGTTTTCCATTTTCTTTATTCTTCTTAACTGTTATTTTATTTATTTTAAAACTAATACTCTATTTTTTTATGAACTGCAATTTTGTTTTTTAGTAACATTTTGGTCCCTTCGTATTTGTAATGCTGCATGTGCTGGTATGATGTATATGGGTGAAAATTGTGTATAACTGTGCATGCTTGAGAAATAATGCACAGGGTGATTGGTGGAGAATGGAATGATACCATTTGTATTTCATTAACAAAATTACATTGGAAAACAACTTTAGTTGGTGCATAGATTTCGAGTAGTAGTGTCATCATTCTAATCCATAAGATAAGCAGTTCTGTATGTTCAAGGCCTGTATTTGTTTCATGATTGAAGAACTGCCTTAAAAAAATGATAAAAACTCATGGTGGATTCTGTCAATTCTCATCAGTAATAAACTATATGCAAAGCAAATTTTAGTTGTTTATTGCAAAAGTAATATAATTAACTGCAATCTGTGACCATTGACTGAAATCATTGAATTCAAAATCCCCTCCGATGCAAAAATTTCACCAAAAAAGTTCTGGGGCTAAAACTCTAACCATAGTAAAAAAAGAAATTCAGATTGAGAATTCATTTCCTAGCAAATTTAAAACGTTACCCACATCCTCACCTCCCGAGTTGGATTTTAATTCCTTTTATGGTGGGTTTAGATCTTTAGGGATTTGGTGTCAGATGTGACTTGAGAAAAGGGTTCATAGGACTTGAGGATGGTGAGTGAAGAGATGTGTAGAAGGGTATTTTTGAAAGAGTGTCTGTCATGTGTGGCATGTGACACTTTGTGACACGACTTAAGAGAAAACTTAACGGCGGAGTCATTTTGCACACACTACAAACTTTAGGGGTTGCAGTGCACTTTTTTAAACTTCAAAGAGACAGAGGCTACATCACATGACCCAAACACCAAGATACTAAATTGCATTTCCCCATTTTATATTGTCAAGTCCTTTTGCATTATTTTATTATTGATGATTACTATTGTCATTAAATATTGACTTGTAGATGGGATTTCTGTTTCTACAATGGGAATGTGGTTGAGCACCTAGATGGTCACACTGATATTATCCACAAGCAGCTATATAGGGATTGGTTGCCTTGGTAAAACCTAGCTTTCGTTGCTTATCATGTACCAATACTTGTTTAAGGTTGTACCCAATCTGTCTTTTTCCTAGTAATAGATTTATTATTTGCATATCATATTTTACAGGGGAATGAAACGAAGAGATCTCTTATTGCGGCGCTATTGGAGGAGAGAAGATGATGGAACCTATGGTAGTAGTGATTTATGGAAGAAACTATTTATGTATGCTCCTACATGTAATTCTGAATGAAAATAACATCTTTGGTTTTCTTTGTTACAGTTATTCTTTACCATTCCGTGTTTCACAAAAAGTGTCCTCCCTGGAAAGGCTATGTCCGTGCCTGCCTTAAAAGTAATATATGCTTAAACTGTTGAAATAGTAAACATGTTTAGTCCATTTCATTAGCTGCTCTTGTACTTCACAGTGAAACAAATTTGATAGTATGTAACAAAATTATTTGCTGGACATGTCTAGTCCATTTGTAACATACTAACATTCTTTGCTTTCAATCATCTTTAATCTGAGCTGAAATAATTTACCGATTCTTAAATTATTTTACTTCTTTTTGAGACTATTGTCATCATCATATTAAATTTATTACCCAAGGAGTTCTGAATTTGTTCTTTTAGATTTCCCAGTGACTTTGAAAGTTCCTAGATAAATGGATTAGAGGAAAAGCCATGAGTATCTGAAGGATGATAACTTGCATTCTTTTGTAGGTGGAGGTTATGTTATATCACCAGCGAACAAAGGAAAACAGTCGGTTGTAAAGCATATGCTTGCTATTGATTGGAAATTCTGGAGGTCTTATCTTAAACCCTCATTAGCACATTCGATAACCATTCGAATGCTTGGAAGAGTTGCTGGTAGTTTTCTTTTCTTGATAAATTTATATTGCTGGACATGTTGGTATTATGCCTGCTTGCCTGCATTTACATTATATCATTGGATTCATTAATTGTGAGAGTGTGCCTCGGCACAACCGTTAGGTTTTTTACCTTGTAACCCCACTAAATGGGAGCCTCGTGCACTGCTCCACCCTTTTTACTAGATATGTTAATTGAAAGATTAATATTTAGTTTATATTTTACTTATTAATTGCTCTTGCATTTGCAGCATTACACGAGTTATTTAGAGCTAAACTAGGAAATTGTTCTTCGTCTGGTTATTCATCTGGAGATTTGATAAGAAATAGTTCTCTTCGTCTAAAGGAAAGAGACATCACCTCTGAGTCTGATACCCAAATTCAAGCAGGAGATGAGAAAACTCATGATAACTCAGTCGGTGAAGTAGATCAAACACAATCAGAGCATGCAAACCTTGTTAGTCTAAATGACGCTGATGATGAGTTTTATGATGTTCCAGAACCATCAGATTGTGATGAGTCGGAATATGGATGGATGGCAGAGTGTAGTCACCAGAGGTCTCAGGTAAAAAATGTTTGAAATAGTTACTTGTATTACGCAGAAAAGAAATGAACAATCCAAAGTCAAATGTTAGTTTTTGTTTTCAAAATTAATTTAGGGATGTTCTTAGATATTTGTTTCAATTTATATTTGGTACCAGTCAATCAATACCACAAATGAGCTTTTAAAATATCATTTAGTGGAAAAACTGATTTACTCTATAGAGGGCATTCATAGGCACAGTTGTATCTTGGCATAACTTAAATTTATGCATTTTCATGTACTCTAAATTTAGCATTTCATCTTTGTTATAACTCATGGGGTGCTTACTGCAAGCATGTTTGCCACTGCTCAGCACATTCCAAGTGGTACATTCAGAGACAGGGCTACATGCACATATTTTAACTTGCATGCCTCATAGTGCACATATTAACTTAATAGCATTTTTGTGAAGCTGGATGCCTATCTTGTATTATTCTTTATGCTTTTATCAGTTTGCTTTGGAAACTATTGTTAAACTTAGCTTTTGCTTGATTTGGTGTCTCCATGTCCCCTCTTGTGAATTTGAGAATTTCAGGATGGTCGCCACCAGAAGTTATCAACTGCTGCTAGTTTGGTGAAAAGACTGCATGATCTTGCAGGTCATTAGTATACTCTTTGGTCTCATGTCGGGATTATTCATGATTCTATTTTTTCTGACAATTAATGCCTAAAAACAATTTCACTGCAGTTCATAAGAAAGGTTACATGGACTTGCAAGAGATGGTCAGAGAAGAGAGTATCTCATGCTCCTATGGATCCACTCTTCCAAAAGATCCTACTTGTACATTACCTTGCAGTGTGACAGAAGCAGATCCTTCTACTTTCCTGATTCGTGGAGAAAATTATCTTGAAGACCGCCTGAAGGTATAAGCAACAGCTTAATATCACTTATGTGACAATATTATTTGCCAATTTGAAGGGGAAAAACTGTTTTGGTTGTTCTGCCTCATGTGCCTGTTTCATTTTCTTCCACTCTGTTTCTTCGCTAATCTTCTATGGGCTGACCAAGCACAAGATTGTCTTTTCCTTCTAAATTTTTCA
Organism: Lupinus angustifolius; assembly: GCF_001865875.1. NCBI lineage: Eukaryota > Viridiplantae > Streptophyta > Magnoliopsida > Fabales > Fabaceae > Lupinus > Lupinus angustifolius. The sequence goes on from NC_032014.1 coordinate 30,329,115, forward strand.
GTTCAGATGCTTTGATTAAAGATACTTATTGCAGATCTAACCACCAATGATATGCAGTTATTTTTTCGTTATTTGGTTTTTGCCCTTGATGTAACCACTAATCTTCTAAAATATTACAATCTTTCTAATCAAAGTTAAAATACTGCCTAAACTCTAAAGTGTCATGTTTATTTTATTATGGGGGTATTGATTACTAGGTTAAAGCAAAGGGAACTTTGATGCAAATGGTTGCTGCAGATTGGCTGAGATCTGACAAAAGGGAAGATGATCTTGGCAGTCGTCCTGGGGGCATTGTGCAGGTTGATTTTTGCCTATATTTCAGTGGTTCTTGTCTTTTGATTGTATTAAACTGTAGCCATTGATTACCAACTTATGATTATAGAATAATCAATTTGGTGAAGTGTTTACTTGCAGAAATATGCTGCACAGGGAGGGCCTGAGTTCTTCTTCATTGTCAACATTCAGGTTAATTATTAGTCTCGTTCTTTCCTTGCTCTTAAAATGTTGCATCACATTAACTTAGGTGTTTCTCTGAACCAGGTTCCAGGCTCTACTACATATAGCCTAGCACTGTACTATATGATGACTACCCCTGTGGAAGACTCTCCTTTGCTAGAGAGTTTTATCAAGGGTGATGATGCCTTTAGGAATTCGAGATTCAAACTTATACCATACATATCTACGGTTAGTAAAAGTGGTCATGGTGCAATCTACTCCAGTTGCATAAGCTCTTCTGTCTATGTCGTAGCTGAGAAGTCGTTCTTTCCCACACGAGTTCTTTTATTAGCAAATACACAAAGCAAGCAAATGATATTATATATATGTATATATATATATATATATATATATATTAACCCTTTTCTCAGATAAATCAATTCCATAAAAGACAGGCAAATGATATATTCCCATTTTGTATTGGAATATACTTTTCTTCCTAGGTTTAGTGTTTGGCTTGGTTTCACTTGATCACTATATTCTAAGTAATGATCTCTATTAGAATCTCTGATCCTAGTTTCATGGATGTTCTAGTTAAGAGACCAAATCTCTTCTATTATCATTATATGTGTAGCCCATGATAGATTGTGAGTTTCGACTATCGTGTTTCAGGGTTCATGGATAGTAAAGCAGAGTGTGGGAAAGAAGGCATGCCTAGTTGGTCAAGCACTGGCAATGAATTATTTTCAGGGAACAAACTATTTGGAGGTAAATTTTGCATTAACGTATAAATATACCTGTCTGCATTGGTGTGGTCTAAGGAAAATAATATAAATGAAGAGGGATACATTACACATGTAAAAGAGTGAATAGGACTCTCAGATGATATGCACGACATTGACGCGTCGTGCATTTAACTGACAATCATGTTACATTTAATGCTCATCTTGAAATGGTGTCATCTATTTCAGCTCGGGGTTGACATAGGATCATCAAGTGTTGCAAGAGGTGTTGTGAGTCTTGTTCTTGGGTATCTCAGCCATCTGGTTATTGAAATGGCATTTTTAGTTCAGGTAAAAATAAAATGATCGTTCTTGCCTTTTAATTAAAACATATTGGTTAAAACTTGTTCAATATTAGTACATAACATATCACTAAAAAATCACAGATGTTCAGATTTGAACCAAGCTTTTAGATATATATATACATATATATATATATATATATATATATATATATGCCAACAAATGAGATAAATTATGTAGGATTTAATGAATTGGTTATTTGATGGTAATAATTGGATGATTCAGGGAAACACACGTGAAGAGCTTCCTGAGTTTCTTCTTGGAACCTGTCGCCTTAACCATCTGGATGCTTCCAAATCAGTTTTGCTGAAGCCATGATCTTTTCAATAAGACTTGTGACAAGTGGGTTTATCAAGTTGCAAATGTATAGAGATATAATTGAAAATTCTATATTCTTGTCTCCATAAAATAACTTGCAGTAGTGATTACTTTATTCAATTGATTTGAATCTTGCAGCTGTTTATTTTGTGCTGTGGGGCATTGTTAGGATGGATGATGACATGTTTGACACTAATCTTTGTAAAAATGTAAACTGCATTTGTTCATTAGAAACCACTTATGGGTCTTTTCAAGGTCCATCACATTATAAGTGAATTTCTTAATATAATAAAAGAGTTATTCACACATACAAAATAATTAAAAAATTACATTATTAGTTAGGGTTAAAAGAAAGAAGTTATAGGTTCAAGTCTCATTTACAACAAAATACTAACATATTAACATGTGCTTATAAAAAAAACTCTATTATTTTTGGGGTATAATAACAAGGGTATTTCATCACGTTATAGATAAGAAATTGATCCTTTTTGGAGAAATGTCTCTCTTTTCTACCAAATATTGCTTTTAGGAATTAAATTATTGGACATTTTTTAGTTTATCTGAAGATCTAATAGAATCGTATACTACTAGACTCATGTCGTCTTCTTTTTTTATCTTTATACTATATATCTCTCAAAGCCATATTAACCTCAATCACCCAAATCCTTATTTCTAGATTTACCATCTTTGTTAATTCCAAGTGTAGGCATATAAATATTTACTATGATTTTTGCCTCATAGTGATATGATAAAAGAAATTAAGTTGAGAATGGTTTCATATCACAATTTATATACTTTTTGAAAAGCATAGAATTTTATTCAAGAGAAGTATCAGAAATACTACGGTCTTAATATAGTATATAATCACAAATTATGGTCATATCATCATAATTTATTTCGAATATTACATAAATTAAAGAAAACGCTTGTCAAAGTATACCATCATAAGTGAGTCAAAATTTGATAAACAAATGCTGAAAAATTATAAATCGTAAAATTAATTATCAGATCAACTCTCCTAAATATTTGATACACTATTGAATCAATTTGCAACCTTAATATTATGACAAATAATAAAATTTTATGTTTTATCATATTATGAAAAATAAAATCTAAAATAATTACTTACTACTTTGGTGAAAGTTTAAAATTAATTGACCAATATACATTATGTCAATGTGGAAAGGGTTTAAACTTTTTAAATATATAGTTTTACTCTCTAAATTTATGTGTTAAGTAAAAGATAAGTCCTACTGAAACATATAATTTTATTTCAAAAAATCAGCCTCATACCTATCAAATAAGATGATGTTGTGGAGAATAAAAAAAGTGTAAGTTTACAATTAAAAATAAATCATATGTCAAGTAAGAACTAATATACTTTCCCACAAAATCAATTTACAAATTCTCTTGCACACCCAAGAAAAAAATAAATATAGTTTATAAACCAAAAATGTTCCTAAGGAAAAGATTTCGATTCTTGGGATCAACATTTATTAAGATAAACAATCATATACCTTGAAAGATATTAGTTCCTTACCCAAAGTATGAGAAAATACATTTGATAATATCAAAAAAATAAACCAAAATACATAAACACATTACTATATGAGAATAAAGTATTTTCTTATACTATGAGATACTTTATTCTCTTACTACATTGTACACATATATCACCTTTACATGTCTTTTACAGAATGTATAAATTATTTCATTTTTCATATTGAACACATTGGATTGGCAAGATCTCACTGCTCAACTAGGAAAGTAGTTAATAGTTACCCAACTTAACAGAAACAACTCTAACTTACTTTATTTGTCTGAAACAGATTTATTTTACCAGTTTCTGCAATAAAATTTATCATTTATTTATTTAACTCCTAATCCATGATACCCACAAGAGTGAAAGGTAATAAGAATCTCATTTTTGCTTTGATTCTTGTACCTTGTCTTTATGTTTTGTTACTTCAATCCTCACACTTTATCTCTCTATGTTTATACTGTGTTGCATTGCTTCACTTAAACAAACTCATCTTGTCTAAGGTATTTTCCTTCAGTTCCTTTCACCTTTTTTTCTGTATTTTTCTCTATTTTAGCATTAGATGTTGCATGATTTTTCCTTTACTTTTATCTGGGTATCTTTATTACAAAATAGGGTTTGGAAGAAAATGTTAAAGTTTGAGGCTTTTTAGTTGGATATTGCTCTTATACAAAATTGCACTATGCTTAATTCCATTGTGACTCATGTTGATATGAACTATACTTACTTGATCTGGGTGTTTTTATTCATTTTCTTTCCAAAATGGATACATATGTGGAAAAAACTGAGGCTTTTTTAGATGAATTTCATTTTTACTGCATTTTGGGTAAAAATACAATGCACATGATCTCGTTGTTATACATGATGATCCAAATTGAGCCAAACACTCTAATTTCCCCTTAAATATCTGTCATGTGTATAGCATGAATGTATTTTGATTTTACTTCATTTCACTCATTGTAAAATTTTGAATCAGGGTGTTGCTGATATGAAGGACTCTATGTTTTTCGACAAGAATTTTAATGGTCTTCCTGATGAGGGTTTTAACGATATCGTCAACTTTTTCGATTTCCCTTTGGAAGATGTAGAATTCAATGTGGAGGAAGACTGGGATGCTCAGTTTAAACGTCTCGAAGAGCCATGTTTTGATGTTTTTCCTGTTGCATCATCTGGCATGTGTGGCAGAACTGAGAATAATCCACAGCTTGGGATAAGTTTCCCTACTTCTGTGAGTATTCTTCCATGATTATTGTCTGCAAAATGCAAACTATGATGTTTACTTCAGTGCAGTGCACTTATATTTGATGAATTAGCTATACATGATTTTATCATCTGAAGCTGAAATAAAATCACCAAGATTTCACCTTCTCTTATAATTGAAACACATACTATAGTCAATTGATCAACTGTTTTCGAGATAAGTAAGTATATTCTTTTCTTGTCGCAGCTAATGTTTTGTTTTTCAGTACTTAATTGGTTTGTTTTTGTTGTTATTTGTTTGATACATTTGGCATTGCAGTGTAATGGAGTGCCACAAATAAAGCAGCTTGCACAAACTGCTGTACCTGCTTATGGAAAAACCATTTCCGACCCGAATGATTCCATTGGAAAACATTTGCATCAATTCCAAACCACTAGTCCAGTTTCAGTTTTTTATAGTAGTAATAGTTCTTCCTCAGCTGAGAATTCCAATGTTGATCCACCTACCGTTCGAGTCAAGCGCTCTCGAAGTAAACGCCAGCGTCCTTCAAGCTGCAATTCCGTATTCTCGATTTCTTTCATCCCTACTTCACCTGCTTTGCAAAAATATCCAGAGACAGATACAAGTCTTGCAGAGGAAAAGATCTCTCCCTGCTATGACATGAAGTTGAGAAACAAAGTTGAGAAACAAAATGAAAAGGATCTCTTCCTTATATCAGATCATGTTAAGATGAAGAGATACTCATCAAAGGAGTCAGTTGTCACTAGGAAATGTATGCATTGTGAAGCGAAGAAGACGCCACAATGGCGCGAGGGACCTATGGGTCCGAAGACATTATGCAATGCGTGTGGAGTTCGATACAGGTCAGGCCGCCTATATCCCGAATACCGGCCTGCAGTTAGCCCTACCTTCGTGCCATCATTGCATTCAAACAATCACAAGAAGGTCGTAGAGATGAGAAGCAAAGCTATGCAAGAGGCTGCTACGGTTCCATGTTGTCGTCTTCAAGCCTTTCTAGAAATTCTGTAGAGTAAGATTATGTTGGATTTTTATGGAGGATGTAACCATAGTCTCAAACATGACATCCTCTTTGTGTGCAGTTCAATTTCTAGTCTAATGTTATTACTGCTTAGCAAACATTTGTTTAATGTAAATTTATTGGCTAAGGTAAAATAGAAAGTTGTGGGACAAGATCATCTTGAAAAATAAAGAGATTGAAAATGGTACATGAATGTTTAAATATATGAAATGACTCACTTCTGCTTTATAATTGGAAGTAGTCTCTTCACATATGGTCTAAGGCCGATAGAAAATTTACCTTTACGAGATCGTATCTAGAGGGAGTCTCATGCATTAGACTTGCATATAAAGATATATCACCTTTATATAACTTTATGTGTGCTTATGAGAGAATCATTGATATTGCTTGTTCCATGTGTAGGCCCATGTAATATATGGAACAATAGATGATAGATTATAAAGAATATTTTTTATTGTTTCATGAAATTGATTTTCAGTCACTAGCACTAACAAAAATGTACTAGATTAGTTAAAATCATTCTAGTCTTTTGCACCAAATAAGAAATGAATTAAATGTAAATCTAATCCTACTATGAAGATGAACAAATAAGGAACAATTTCCCTTTAAAAACTTGTACATTTTCTTTATACCATATTCATATATATTGAAATGGGTACAAGCAAGGCTATAAATACTAGAATTGGATTTTCATACAAAAGTCCAATTTATAAAAGAAAAAGCTAAGCAATGAACATTATTATCTTGTTCAGCAAGCACTTTCCATGCAATGGCTTGCTCATATGAAACATGTCTTCCCATTGTGGACATGCAGATCCCACCTGGTAGATAAGCAAACCCCTGAAAGGATTCATAAATCAAAAGGAAATGTGAGGTTGTAAACTTGAAAATTTAATAAAAGATTGATACATCGATACATATAAAAAAACGAGTTTAATTTCGATGCACTATCGTTGTCATATGCCACGACATTTGATATGTTATTGTGTAACAAAAACTTGCACTAATAGGGAATCAAATTGAAAATGAATATGAGAATGTGTTTCTTATTTCTTCATTGTCATTAAGATGTTAACATGTTATTTCAGAAAATTACCTGCTGCATGATCTTAGCAAAATCCGAAAACAATGCCTTGCGTCCAGATTCATCAAATATTTTATCTAATGTTATGTCTTGTAAAGCAACCAGAGTTGTTTCCATCATATCAAGACCAGCCTGGTTTGCAAAGATGAACATCGGCTGCGACTGCAATACCGATTAGAAAATCCGATAAACATACATGGAATGGAAGGCTTTAAACTTCAAAGGACTATTATCATTATACACTTCCAAGTTCATTACATACAAAAGCATTAAACTTGAAATAACATCATGGCATTACCTTCAAAGAACAGCACAAAATAGCATCCTGATGATGCCAGAAATGTTTCAGTACCAAGTCCCCAACAAGAGTATCAGATCTCAGCAACTCTGTCCCCAAATGATAACTGTTTTTCGATAAATGATAGAGAGAAACATATTAGTCGCACTCTAATCATGTTATTCAAACATGTTTAAAACATTGTATTTGACATCATATACATTTATCTCTGTCTCATTTACCTTTTATCTTCTTTGCATACATGTCTTTCAAAAACACATCAAACAAACAAAGGGACAATGTATGATGTCCAACAAACAATTTCCGAAGTTATTCAGCACATGTGTGCAAGAAGAAAACGCCATTGTTGAACTAAATAATTCTCAATTCAACTAGATAGGGAAAGTGGCAGGCATGTATTAACTTTTAGATAGTTAAAAATATTAAAAGATATGGTAGATATATGCCGACTTGCCTATAACTCTGACAGATCCACTGAGCTAGCGTAAGAGCTTCAGGAGAGCCCGGGGAGAGTTTTGCACTGACAGCCGGGTCTATACCAGATGGAGATATAGCCATGGCAACCCTCTGCACAGAAGAAATCACACTGCGGACGTACTGAAGTGCCATGCCTGCAACATTATCCTGCAGACTGCTGTCAAAAGGAAACTGAAAGGCTATAGTCAACACCGACCGATTGGTATAACATGACGATGCATCTCCTGCAGCATGGCTTGTTGCCAGGCCTACTTCAAGACCAGATGTCAAATCCAAGGTTCGATTTCCTGTCGTCGCATCCTTTTTATCACCCTGAAAAACAACACAGTAACATGATTCCATATATCGACATCAGTAACAGTAGTTCCTTTCTAATAAACACAGTACTTTTTTAGTCTGTATTCAAATATTATCCTATGTTTATTCGGGTAAGCACGTGCAGTTTAATAATCTGAAGTCACTAGCTCCTACTATAGCAAGGGGAATTAACTTAACTAAAGGACTAGCATGATGAGAAAAATATCTCATCAGAGAAAGTCAGATACAGTGGAAACAAAACTTAACTGGTTTTGAATCCAAGGGGATAATGCGGAAACCGGAGGGCACCAATGGAGCATCATCTGGAAACATTTCATCAATTGGAGCAAATATTAGCTCAGAACAAGGCCCCACAGAATTCTCATCAATTCCACTGCATATCTGTAAAAATACAAAAACAAAATCAGCAGAAAAAACCGAAGGTTCCTTAGTACCCATCTATTAATCACAGTCTTTTATTATACTACGCATAAATGAACTACGTTAAGTGCATCCTTGTAGAGCTAAAGAATGCCAAAACCCTCCTATGGGCACAAGTGTATATAACAAGTTAGAAAGAACTTTTTTGGTATAATGTTGGGAATGAGATTTAAGCCTATGACATCATACACCATTCTTCAAATCCATGATGATATTTTTCCTTAAAAAAATAGTAGACAGTTGCAATATACCAAAACAGTAAATACAATATGAACAGAATACAGATGGTTTCTGACGATTAACTAGAGTCAAAGGCAGACCTGTAAGAGATGAATGTCCCGAGAAACAAAAGCATCTTCTTGAGCAAGAGAGTGACCTTCAAGCCGGACAACTTCAAGCATCTGAAATGTAAAGACAACATTAGCAAAACTCTTGCTTGAGAAAATGAGTGCCTAAAGTGATCTGAGAACAAATGGTTAACATCACTCTACGGAGAAGCATAACAGGCACGGATATATACCAAATCTTAGCTCAATGGAAGTATGCATCTAACATCTAAGGAATCATAAAGAACTTTATGTCACACAAGACAAAGTCTCTCTAATGGATCCCACTACATGGATGAAGATGCACTTCCATCTGGAATCCGTGCCTGGGCAAGGGAATAAATACCTCTTCGTGTTCAATCGTGTGCCCAAGTGGCATGATTATTTGATTTCCGGTGAAACTTGTAGGCCTCGTTCCAGGATATGTATAGGAGCCAGATTTAAGTGAAGCAGCAGAATAGGCATCAATGTTAAAATCAGCCCACTCTGAGCGATGCTCCCTCAGAAAGCGAATCAAAGCTGCTGGAGGGACATTCTGAAAGTAAAGCAGAACGAAAGATGGTCATATAACATTAAAAGGAAATATACCATGTCAATGGTTTCTCGAACTCACCTGGAGTAACATAGAAGCTTTAGCACAGAGAATTCCTCCAAGGGAAGTAAGCGGTGTCGCTAGATTAGAAGTACCACTCAAATTCTTGGTTGAATTAACTGAAATAATTATATCCTCAGCACCATCACAGTTCACGACAGACCAGCCATCGTCATTGAATCCATTGACAGCATGGTTGAAGCCTCTGCAAGTTTAATGTATCATTTTTTCAACCAATATAACAGGCCATTTTACAACATCAGGCTCAAGCAGTTTTCAAGAAAACAAATTATTACAAGTGGCTACCTGCTCAACCTTTGGCTGAAAGTTCTCAGAACAGCCGGTTGCCTACCCAAGCCATATACCACTTCACCACTTGTTTCCTGAGCTATTTGCCTGATATAGCGAAGTGCCTATACAAAATCCATTGAATCATTACCCGACTTCTTAGAATAAGGCATGGGAGTGATATACTTCACAGATTTGGTCAAATGATTGCAGTTCAAAGTTAGAATATTGTTCACATAATCACATTAATCAACGGAAGTTATCAATAGAACCTTACTTCATGACTTAACAATATTGAACTTACCGCAATTGTCATTTTCTGAGCTACCACTTTTGATGATTCATAAAGTGGTTGCAGCACTTCTGGCACACTCCAAGGCTAAAAGAAAAACATTAAGCAGTTTAATGTTTACGAAACAAAAATGGAAGTATTATAGCTAAATTGTCAAGAAGTCAAACCTGAAGGTTTAGGTGGTCTACAATGTGGATGATTGACCCTCCACCTTCACATGGTCGAATCAAGTAGCCGCTAGATAGCACTTCAGCCCTCACAAATTGAGCGGCAGCTGCTGCATCAGGCCCAGCACCAGAACCGGACAGTGACCTCTCACAAACCTACAGAAGTGAAATCAAAATACATATAAATCATTCGATAACCTCCCTTCAAAATGAGAATTAAAAAAATTAGGATTGACACGGTTTCATATTAAATTCTACGCAAAATGGTAATATTAAAAAACAACATAAATCTACTCACCACAAGACTGCCATTCTCTAAAGTTGTTGTGTATCTTAGAGTCCAGAAATCCCGAGCAGGAGCCAGTGTGGTTGGGGCATATGTCTGTAGCAAATGTGACATTTACTCACAAGGATCAAATAAATGGGTGATACAATTCGCATTCGATAGTCACCTGTGTGTAAACAAGTTCAATTGTCCCTCCATTTCCAGCAGGGACTGTTGTGAAAACTTCTAGACTCCGACACTCTCGAAACCAAGACAGACGGTCTTTTAGGATCTCCGCAACCTATTGAAAAAAGTTGAGATTAGCAATTCACGATTCAGACAGCTTACAAACTTGCATATCAAGAAATGGCATAAAATTGCAACATGTAATTTCTCTTCTTATTTACCTTTGTAGGTTCTAAACTAACAAGACCACAAGCTCGAGCTGCCACTCCAATGCAACCTTGTGAAATGGCAAAGATCCCAACCGACTCTGGACCAGGCTGACAAAAAGAATTATATAAATAAGTTAATAAACTTTCAGTAGATAAAATATGGCCCCCATATACAAACCGATACAGTATCATAATTATAAAAACAAAATTTATTATCAACTAGAAGTGTGACCACTAATTTATTTACTTATTTTCTTGTGAGGAAATATAAAAGAATAAACCTTCATTCCGGGCATCTGGACCCAGTCAACAGCGGTTCCCGTAGCCTTTGAAAGGAACTCTGTCAAAGTCTCCTCTGCAATTGATAGAAATCTGCAAGATCGTGTAAGAAAATGAATCTGAGGAAGCTTGATAGGAAAAAATTGTGGAAAGCTCAAATCATAGACTTCATTTAAAATTACCCAGCAGGAGTGTTTGCGTCTCTCATATAATGCTGGGGAGTAGTAACCGCCGAATCACAACTTGCATCAGCAGCTCGTGCTGATGGCTGCAGTTGAATAATAGTCCAAACATACAAATCATAAATAGTTGAAGCTACAACTTCACTGCCATTAAAATATGCCTCAAAACCATGACATCAGACAAAAATAAAGTAAATGAAAATCAATTTTTATATGCTTACAATACGCAATTGCTGCCGCATATAGCCATTCTCGCATACCAACAATGACACCTGTTTCTGCAACCGATTGTTTTCCTCCATCAACAACTTGTTCATTGCACTTAGTTTCCGATTCACGGTATGAAGACGTGAAGCCTCTTTTCTCTGCTTCTCCCGACACCTGCATAAATGAACTCTAAACCATATCACCCGACTATAATAAATAATTCATATAGCTTCAATTGAAGTTTAAGCCTTAAAATTTATTACAATTTGAAATGAAGAACCATAACACACCCTTCTACCCTCTTTTTAGTATAACATCCAAAAGCTTCAACTGAAAGTGTAAAGCCTTAAAAATCATTACAATTTGAAATGAGAAACACCGCAATTCGATTCGGTTCAATTACCTACGATTCTGGAACCAAACTTTGATTTGCTTTGGCTCAATGTTGGAGAGAATTGGGCAGTCTCTGATTAACTGTTGCCTTCTCAAGGAACTAGGTTTCGGGCACTCCATATAAACCCTTTCAAGAGCTTCAACTTGTTCAGCCGTGTAGCGCACGTATTTACCAGAATCAAGGTGTTTATCAATGCTGCTACCACCACTGCTGTTACTTTCTCTGTGCTGAGTCCCACTCATTGCCATATTCTTCAAAACTAACCTCACAATCACACACTTCACAAACAACACTATAAGAAGATTCTTGTACTTGTAACTCTTTTCGCTTAGTGGGTAATGCTTGAAATGCAAAAGGGTATATATATAAGGACAGAAAAGATTGTATTTTTCTGCAACCACGGTTACTGGGTACTCTCAAGTGTGGTTAAAAACCAACCAAGCTAAGAAGTGAAACATCAAATAGTTCCAAAGTGAAAGAGCAAAATCCTCGTTTCTTATGAACAGAAAACGCGTATTGCTTTAACTACCAGTGAAGAAAACAACCTGCGTGAAAAAAACAACAGTTTTATAGTTCCCATAGAAACCAGAGATTTTTGTCTTTGTCTGAAACAAAAAACCCCACTTTTTTTGTTGTGTTGTTATAAGTTATAACTTCTATGCCATAATTGAGGGAGTTTTAATTTAAATTTGTTTGGGAAAAAGATATTTGTGATTGTGAAAGCCATAAAAGATTGAAGCTTTGATTCCAATGAGAGAAGAAGGAGCTTGAGAGAGAAGGAAGGAATAGAGGGTAGTTTGGGGAAAGTGATGTTCTTTATTTCTTAGAAGAAGAGAAAGAGAATAAACCCTAATCGTATATTCATTCATATATATCAAAGTTTCAAACTTTGAACAGAACAGAATTACAGGGAAAATTTGAAGAGTGAAGTGATCTGAAACTGAAAGAGTGGGAATAAAGTGAGAGAGAGAAGAATATTGAAAACCATACTATTAATGTTTTTTATTTAAAAATTGTGTCTTATGAGTAATATTTGTTAAAAACAATGATATTTAAATATCAAAAGAAATTATTTCTTAATATTACAAAAAAATTGTGCCAAGAAGAGTGTATTTACCTACTTCCACGGTGCTTCTCTCATGTCACATCATCGAGTTAGAGATTATATGTCCTCATTTTTGTTTCGTATTTTAGTCTCGATCCAATGAAAAGAATTCAATGAGTCTCGATCCAATGAAAAAGTGACGTTGAATTAAAATGAAAACCTTTAAAATCATAAAATAATATTTTTATATTACTTGTAATAAGATGATTAGTTAGAGCATCTATAATGGAGAACAATATTTTCAATTTTTATTTAGGTCTCACACATTATTTTATAATTTATTACAATTCCATAAAAATAAGAATGATATCTACTTTTTCTTCATAATGTCAAACATTATTCTTATTTCAGTCTCACAACCTACCCTAAACTTTTATATTTTACAATAAATATAGCATAATATTAAGAATAATTACTTATTTATTAATAAATTAAAAATTGTTATAAATATTAGAAATCAATTATAAATAAAAAATATAATTTTGATGTTGACATATATGCAATCAGTGGAATTTTCGTTCAAGGAAGACAAATTTGGGTTCTTCTATTTTTTTTTTCGTTTCTGCAAAATTATATTTTTTGTAATGATTCTAGATGTTTTAATGTTTTTCAATATGCTTATGCTTGTATTTATTCCTAGGTTATATATTTTCATTGTCTTTCTCTCCTAACAATGAATGTTCTTATTTAGTCAATTTTATTCTTATTTAAGAACAAAACACAAGGAATAAGAACAACACAATGGAGAGTAGAATAAGAATGTTCTTATTTATTAAAAACAGCCTTAAGAACAAATGTGAATGATTTTAGGGACACGTGTATATGCTTGTTTTAGGACATACAATCCTCATTCAACATCATCACATGTTAGAACCAATCTTCAAAAATTTCATGGATACATTAATTCAGAGAAAAAATGTATGCACTGACATTATATAAGTTTTATATGCTATTATTAGATCATATATTATTTATATTTAATTATTATTGACTCTTAAAAAATAATACAAATAAATAGTATATAGTATATTAAATGTATATAAGTATTTACACTAACAATGCATTTGTCAATTAAATAATATTTTTTACTTTAGTGTAAATATTACTAAATTAATTAATTTATCACTTATTTATTTATTATTAAAAGTAGTAAAAAAATATTTTCTATTATATTAATTGGCAAATAAAAAGTATTTTAATAAAAACTATTTGTTGTACATAAAATGTCAAAAGATATATAAAAACAACTTGAGGAAGGGTTACCTCTTTGTTCCATGTTATTTGTTAGGGCATAAACACATAAACTAATGTTCTCAAAAAGATATATAAGAAGGACTTAGGAACTATTACTTCATTTCTTCTTATTATTTCATAGCACAAAAGCTAGTTATCATTCTATAAAACTCTTTTGCATAGTTTCACACGGATAAAAATATATGAAAATATCATTAAATTTGTCGATAATATATATAACATATATTTTATGAATTGATGAAACTAAACCATTTTCTCTTCCCATTAAAATTGTTTTAGTAAATAATGTTGTTTTGGTAACTAATTCATGTATTGTAGCTAGAACTTTTAAAAACAAATATTGTAAGTAGCACTAACCCAAAAATTTCAAAATAATTTTATAAAAAATATCAAGAGACAAATATATCTAACTCACATAGACTTTATTTTGTAATTATATTTAAGATTTATCTCTTAAGTCACACCATTTATACTACTTCACTGAATATTCGTTGATATAAAAGTACTAACTATTAATATTAATAAAAAGAATCTAAATTATAAAGCTTAATCCAATATTTGAGTTTTTAATTTGTTTAAATCATAATTGTTTTTACTTAAATTTGGTAAAAAGGGAACAAATGCATATATCATCCATGATTAAAATCTTGACTTTTTAATTTATCTTAATTTAAACATGTAACTATAGATCATGCTTAAACCAACAAGACATTGGTCTAGTGGTGTAAGACCATACTATTGCTTGAGCAAATAATAAACCTCTTATTGCTTGAGCAAATATAATGTTATCCCAGGCTTCTGCTATTTCTATACGCCTTTGTTCCTCTTTCGCGTTTTTTTGTCCTCTTCTTGTTTCTCACTTTCTTTTGTTCTTTTCTCTCAATTCTTGAGGGCGACACTCGTTAGGATAAACAACCACAAACCCTAAAAGAGATTAATTCTTTACCAAAGAATATAAGAGATACATTTGATAATAAAAAAATAGATGTCAAAGATTAAATTGCTAGAAATGCATGTGCATAAAATATTTTTATCGGAAACATACACTACCCTTATTGTCATGTTGGATTAGAATCTAATTGATCCACACTCATATGATTCAAATATTGGGGAGGGTATAAAATAAAAGTCCTATAAAAAATAGAGAGAGAAGGTATGTTATGGCAGTTTGGATATTCTTCAGGTTAAGCAATGAGACATTCAAAATCCAAAAAAAAAGAGTGTTCATTCTCTAGTTAATATCATAATATAATATCTATATAATTTATTATTTATTTGTACTATTTTTTTAAAAGTCGATAATAAATCATAAATAATGCACTTATATTTTGTAAACATATTTTTCTCACTCTCTATTTTAGCTTTGTCAATGTGGACCCTATCAAGCGTCGGCGCACATTAGCCGCTTGTAAATGAGATTCTATAATTCAGTGTCACATTCTGAACCTTTTTTGGATCTAAATTCGGAATAAAACTAAAAGAAATCAAAATTCAATAGAAAATGAAATAGAATTTTATTAATTAATATCGTGGCATTTTCATATATCCCTGCTTTTTGCATGCGCCAAAAGTAGTAATAAGTCTGGTTCACGCATCACAAATATTTCAATTTAACAAATGTTTATGATTATTTTAATTTTTCCTCACATAACAAGTCAAGAATCAATCTCTTATATTATTTTTATACACTTTGAGAGAGATTAGTTCCTTACCAAAAAAGATAAGAGAATATAATTGTAGTACGGAACAAAAATTCATATATTAACCGGATCAAGAGAGTATCTTCTGTAATGATATATTTCCATATATACATTTCAATATCAACTTAAGATACTTAAAATTTTGTTTCATTTATCTACATAAACTAACATATATTAATTACAATAGTGTAATTTAGCATTGTTTATTATTTTTCTTATAATGTTTCTTCTTTACACAATTATTAATCCCACTTTTTACGTCAAAACACTAGCAATAATGAAGATAATCTAAAATATTAACACTTTAGGTCGAAATTAATCTTTCTAAGACAATGATTATTTATTATGCTTCCTCTCATTAAATAAAGTTGTTGTGCGATCGGGTGCATCTATGTCTTTTTCTTTTGGTTTATTTTCCCTTATTTCTTTATATTATTTGCACATTAAATAATAATTATCCAAATCCCCACATTTTAAATCATAAAGTGGAATGAATACTTTTGCTTTTCAAAATATAAAAATGTTAAAAATGAAATGGTCTAACATGGGTGGTGGAGTGAAGATCCTCACCAATCCATGCGATTATTGTATATAAATACAACTAGGTGTTGATGAATCATTTATTTATCGAATGTAATATCTATATACTTTCATAGTAAATAATTATAAATAATCGTTATATTATCTATCATTTATTTATATTACTTTTACGTAAGAGTCAATAATGATTAAACATAAATAGTGAATAATGTAGTGACAATATGACAACTCGATACATACATTTTTTTTCTTATTTATTTGAGTGTGCTCAAATTTTAAACTATAGAGTGCTTTAGATTGAAAGAGATAAAAACAAATATAGAAGCCAAAATAGGGGAATTATATTTGAAAAGATACAAAATGACAGAACATAACACTACATGAAAAGTTGACATATCAACTACCAGGTGTAAGAAAAATAAAATAAAATATAGCAATGAAGATCATTGTTTGGATATGAGAAGATTTTCCACTAGCAATTTTCCATGTGGAAAATGGGTGGAAAGGTAAATCAAATTGACTTCCAAGTTAAAACTATAGGAAAAGTTTCATGCTTAGCTTCCATGTTGTTGTTAGCACTATTTGTGTTGTTATAGGGCCCTTATCCATCAAAAGTTGTGGTCTATGATACATGATTAAATGTCTTAATCCATCAAAACATGAGTGAAAAAATCATATATTTAATGTCTTAATATTGTTTTAGGTTATAGTATGTTGACAAGCTCTCTTATCTCATCTATTGATAAAGAAGATCATTTAACTCTCTCATATTAAGAGTCTCGGGTAATATCTGATCTTAATTTTAAACATGGTATAAGAGTTTATATAGCCTCCCGACCCATTAATGATTTGAGGATCAAGTCAAATTAAAGAACGATATGTAGTTTAAAGGTTTTAAAACCTAATGACCCATGTAAGTTTTAATGAGGCTGGAAGAACTTAAACAACAAGCTCAAGCTCATGATTTTGAAGACAAGTCACAAATGGAACAACCTATTTGAACTTAATGAAGGAAATGTTGGGAATCAAAGATGTAACATATTGAACAAAATTGGACAAATTGAGAAGCAAATAAATGAAAAGACCAATAAGTATGAAGTTAGGTTTATCCTAGTTTATTTATGAAGAAGATTATCTCTTTCCATATTATGAGTATAATTTGTATTTAAATGTTAATCACTTTTAATAATTGAACATTTGATCATGTATAAAAATCGAAGTGAGAATGACTTAATTAAGGAGAAACAATTAAATTATTATGGTCAATAGTAAATAAAAACATCAAGATACAAATAAATGAGTGTTAAATATGTAGTACAATGAAGTTGTATAACAAAGTCAAATGAGAATATTTTTATTCTTCTTGTAAGCTTTATGTTGATGGGATTAACATTCTTCCACTTTGTCCCTCTCCTTCTCTGAATGTTTTATCTTTTGTGTTTTCCTTATGATCTAATTGATTTGATTTTCCATCTTCTTTTGCCTTCTACCACTGCTTTTTGTCATAGGAAATGAATATTTATTAGTATTAAAAACAGTGCCTTTTGCTTCCCTCTCAAAACTCCTTTAGGCCCCACTTAGGTCCAATCATATGGGCTGGCTTCATCAACATCCCTCATTCTTTTTTACAAGAAAAGAAAAATAAATTTAATAATGGTAGGAGACACACATTCAGTAGAATAGTAAACTCAATATGATATTAAGTTATGATATTCTCTCACCTAATAGACTAGTCTTTTGGGTTGAGCTCTTCTCATGGGATTTAAGTCTTAACAATTCTCATGACTTAAGTATCACATTGAGTTTACTATTCTACTCAATGTAAGACTCCTAACATTGTTGCTCCCTTTAAGGGTCGACCTCCACGGTGGCTTTCACTATATCAGCACTGACCCAATGACATCCCTTTCTCTTTTGACGACTTCACTCACCTATCAATGTTCGGTAATATACCTTAATTCAGCCTATAGGTAGTCATTTTCGTGACACAACTCTAAATGAAAGCACCAATTGTTAGAAACTAGTCTATTAGGTTAGATTCTCCTCGTGTGCTTAAATCCTTATAAATAAATCACACTATGTTTATCAACAAGACATATGATAATAAATATGGTTGATAGATAGCTAAGTTTGTTAAAGAGATGATGTAAAAAATTTGATTATTGTTATGTATATAGAAACAACTTTGATGATACAAACAACATTCATTTTCATTATCCTTATGCTCTTTTAAGTCTTCAACTATAATGGATGTATGATTGGTGTACACCAAAAAAATACAAAAAAAGGTAAATAGTGAGGAGAGATATAAAATACTTTCAAAATATTATGTAAAATGTTTCATAAGCAAACATTTTTTATCCAATAGCATAGTAATTATAAGGCTTCAAATTACACTTCCATTAAATTACTACAATACTTTAGAAAGTTCAAAAACTTGGATAATATTCCTTATGTAAAGTAAGAAATATGTGTAACATGCGAAAGTACAAACATGCTTATTCTTATATTATTATAGAGTAAATTATAGTGACACCCAATGAGTTTTAGCAAAATTATATAAATCATCTCTATCTTTTTTACACCTACAAAAACTCATAATTTATATATATATATATACACACACAAATTACACTCATTACTCAGGTAGGAAAAATGAATGTAATCTTTTAAATAAAAAAGGTAATAAGTTTAATTAAGTTAAACAAAATATGATATATTGTGGAGATAAATCTAAATAATATACGAGTCAATAAGTTTATTATTTTTTATTCATTACGATATACTATAAGAGTGATTTAAACAATATCTCTTTAGAATTGTTGATGCATTTTGTAACAAAAATAATGAAGATACATTGATTTGTATATTATTTAGACTTGTCTCCACAATATATTATATTTTGTTTAACTTATTTACATTTATCATTTTTTTTGTTTTAAAATTACACTTATTTCTCGTACAATAATGATCAATGTAATTAAAGTATATAAATTAGGGAAGTTAATATAGATGGAGAAAAGTGAGTACTCAGAAAATGGAATAGGAAAGGGTTGCACTTTAAGTTGAACATTCATTCATTATGTATATCATAACCCTATATTAAGTTCAAAAATAAAATAATATAAATGAATCACTTATATATTGATTATATATAAATTTTTATACTAATAAGATATAAATATTATATCGGTGAGTAATAAGTTAACATTTTAAGATGAGATAAGTAAAACTTCAAACTCTCCAACAACTTTGCTTGTTTGACACATTTATTAATGTCCGTAACCTCTATATTTTTTTGTTCAAAATATTTTACCCCAATGCTCTTTTGTTTTCACCATAAAGCTTTAACCCACAAATGGATAAAGCTATCTTGGTGGTTAAGGTTGTTGCTGAAGCAAAATTAAGCACTTAGTTTCAATTGAGGGCACCACACCCTTTATTATTATGCTGTACCATCCTTTAAAGAAGACCAATGCAGGACATGACAATTTATCATTAGACAAAACTTGTGTTTTTTTTATGTGTTTGTTGTACTATGTTATGATAAAAAATAACATGCAATATTTTATAACAAATAAAATATAGCATGAATAATAGCTAATGGTGTTAGAAAATAACACCATAGACACTTGATAAGTAACACCTGAAATATACCCTTTATTATTAGTAAATAGTAGTGAACAACATGACAAGCAATTCATCAATTGATATTGTATAATTAAACTACCTGGTGTAGACATCTAGCATGTAAAAAAGATGTGTATGATTAGGTTTAGTAAAATGTTTCATCCATATCAAACTATAGAAAATAATTGTTTTTGACAAGAGTTTGTTAAGTAGTGTAAGATTATGCTAAACTCATAACATAAAGCGATAATTATTGAGAGATAGATATAGACTTGGAAAGAATGTGAATGAGATAACTTTTGTTAAAAAATAATAGGTTTTGTAGGTGAATGTTGAATTGAAAGTCAATATTATCCAATATTCTTTTGATCAGACCACACAATCTATTCGGTCTAACCGTAAACCGGATCGTGAAACATTTTCGTATAGGTTAGAAACTGACCAGTTAGTCATCCCACATTAAACCACTTCAAACTCGATCAAACAACTTTAAATCAGTGGTTGGACTAACTGTTTTGCTCACATTAAAAAACAAAAACAAAAAGAACACATGCCTTAAAATTAATTGCGAAACTCTATCTCATCTCACCATTATTTATCATTAACTCGGAATTCATATATGTAACCTCTTCCAGTTTCACTCCGGGCTATACTATCATAACATTGGTGTATCTGAGTGTGATCAGCAATATTTTGTTTATTTATCTTCTTCATTCTTAATATAAAAAACCTTATGAAATGATCCTATGGATTAGTAACTTCATAACAATAAAAGGTTCCCAATTGATTAAAAAAACAAAGAGTTCACAATCAGAGTGCAAACAAACAAAGAAACAAACATTAATCAAGTTTAAAGAATGATGTGAGGTGCTCAAGAGCCAGTTTCCCCTCTATTTTGTTCTCATCTGCCATGATATGGAACTGTCTCTATAGTCTTTTAGTACTATAATATACCAATATTTTTATTCTATTTTTCTTGCATTAGTAGATGTTACATGTTAGATGTTACTAGTGGATAGGATCACCTGTCTTAAACGGTGTCTAATTCTCTGCTTCAAGTCAATCATATATTAACACGTGGATAAAATAAAAAAATTAAAAACAAAAGGTAATAAAATGGAGCACTATGATTAACTTGGGACGTGGAATGTGATACCGTTTATGACAGATGATCTCCAAGTTACAAGATAGCAGCTTTTTTTAAGTATTCTGTACTTTCTAGTAACTATTGAAGTATGTAAACTGGGGTAATCTCTTACTACTGATGTAGAAATAAAATCTAAATTTACATGGTGCATGTCATGGGTTGTGATACACAGTACATTTTCAATGTTAATATTACAAGTATTCTTCTTTATGTTTAAATTTGGTATTAATTCCCTATGCATTATGTAAGCTAAATAAATTAACCATATGACTTTGAGTAAAACTACCTTAGTTTCTTGGTCTAAACGGAAAGCAATACTCCATGTCTATATTCAAGTTCCAAAGCAGCTAATAAAATTTTCCATCATAAACTATTCTTCACGACTTACACACGAACGAAAATGATATATCCTCCTACCAAATCCTCCTACTAATCATCTTACCCAAAAAAAGTGACATATGTCACAAGATGATACTTTATTTATTAATGATTAGTTTACAAGTTACATACGTCATTTTCTTATTAGTAGAAAAAATAGTAGTAAGTTTTAGTAGGAGAATATAACATTACTCTTCCATAAAACTGAGAACAGGCTTGGTTTTTATAATGTAAAATAGTACAAATTATAACAAGTAGTTGTTGAAAAAGTTCCAATATTATTATTCTAAAATCTTGTTTGGACATTATGATAGGTTATGACTTATGAGAGTGAAGTAACTGTTTACTGATAGTACTACTGAGGAACATGAAGAATGGTTTTGATGTGTCTGTATCTATATTTGATCCCTATAGATACCCCACATGCAAAGTTTAGAGCTAAGAAGGAAAGCATTAATCTATGAGGACCCATTTGGTTTTAATTTCATTGACATGCAGGTAGATAGGATAATAGTACAAAGCACAGTAAACAAAACAAGGTTCCATTGCATTAAATGAATGATGATAACAAGTTATATGTTTTAGCCATATGTGGACTCAATTTATGGCATATACTTGAAGTTTCTGATCCTAATGTTTCTAGAAAAAAGTTCCTACCTCATCATGATTATTAAGCTGGGAAGAATTGTGGTCAGCTTAAAACTCTGTCCAATTCAAACAAGCATTAAACATACACCAACTACCACCCCCATGAGTCTTTCTGCAGTTTCATTCAAGTTTTCTGTCATAGTTAAGGTTCTAGATTATCAGTGTGAGACTCTGCTTGTTTAATTGAAGAATGAGATTTAAATGATGGTGATTTGCAAAGTGAAAAAGTCCTCACCTTTGAATAGTATATTTCATCTTTCTGTGGAGGAAAAAATGGAAAGGGATAAAAATAGCTTAACAGATAGAGGTGTTCATTATAGTTTAATGTAATTTCATATTTGAACAACTTTAAAAGAGTAAGTATTTCAACTTGTTGAATAGAACATGAAATAGATTATAAAGAAAAGGGTGACAATGCAAGTTCCTCAACAAAATGTGGTGACTCAATATCAGAAAGGTCTACTCTACTCTACTCATCTAGCTCAAATTATGTATGAATAACAGAACAAGAAACCAAAGGTATAGTCCATCCGTTCTATGTGGTTCCTATGTTTTGATGTTATTATTATTAGAAGACTTCTTTTATGACGAACCCAATAGTTTGAATTTGATATTCGAAATTCGGTATATGGTAAGTAAAACAAAAGGAGCATTATCCTTATACACAATATGCCCAACGTTGATGAATACAAAGGGTTTGTAGAAAAACAAATGCTTCTTATTCAATATGTTTCCCCACCCAACCTTATAGACATCATATATGACATAAAGTGCAAGTTATTGCTATATGCTTTTTAAAATAATCCTTTACCGCAAATATACAAAATAAAACATTCTGCCACTATTTTCGTTCTAACTCTAGGGCACAAAAACACCATGTCAGAAAAAATATAACATGCCACTCAACAAGTGAAATAATATAATCTATCATGAACTGAAATGCACTTTCAACTTATATAGAAAAAACAGAAAATGTAGAGAATAAAATACGATATTTACTTTAATGAAATTTGTTCTTTATTGGCCATGTGATCTGACAAAAGTTTTAGTATTGTCTTGTTTTTAAATGGAAGTGGCATTTTTTTGGTGAAGCCCTTAAATAGCAAGTAAATCGTATGCCATATAGTTCCAATTCCCATAGCACTCACACAAGCATGGATGAATTTAGTGCACTAATTCAATTATATTGTAACATAGAATAAATAAATTAAACCAATCTAATTGATTTAAAAATGAAATCTCGCTCATTAGATGAGTTAGGATGATCATTAAACTAGCACCTTTTACCAACCCAACCAGGCATAAAATTATCATGGCAATTCTTCAACCGCACACAGCTACCTAGCTGAAGTTCTAAACTATCTTCTATATCAAATTATCAACGGAATCAGAACAAGGATTTCATCACTTAGCTAATAACACTTTTTTGTGTCAAATGGAGCAAATAGATGGAATTGGAACACCATCCATTGAAAGTAGTCCACTAGAAACACTACTCTAACAAACCAATTATAGGCAAATACAACTAACGGTGCAACTGAACATCAGTTATTTTGCAAATAAGACCATACACTCTCTTTGGCTCCTCCAAATAAAAGTTGCCATATTCATGTGAGACATGAGAATCATGTCAGCAACATTGTTAATTCATGTACTCTTCTAGCTAATGACTATATAAGAATGAAACTTTTGGGCAGGTTTGCACTCTACTAACTGATAATGTGATAATTTTACATCAAAGATGTTTTTCTAATTCTAAGCTAAGGTTAACAAAGAAACAATAAATTCTATAGAAAGTTTATTAAATAAACGATACATGTTTACAGTATTTGATAGGAAATCACCATGAATAAGGGGTAGCTCCTATCAAGAATATTTCATTTTCCACATCTTTCACCCATTGACACACTCGGTTGCAAGTTTTTATTGCCGAGGCCTGCACATGCCCATTATGCAAAAAATAGTAAGAATTTATCCAACCAGACTAGCAGATAATTAAATGCAATTTGTAACTATTTTGACAATTGATTTGCTACTTCAATATAGCTCTCCTCTCCATCCTTCTCTTATACCTAAAAATGATACAGTATAGTTTTTCCAAGAACACAGAAGTACAATTTCATTATTCCAGTATTTTTATATTCAGTCTTCATTGAATGTTAATTATGAACCAACACCTAGGTACTGACAGGAAATATGGGTATGACAGGGACAACATTCACATTTATTCATTCATAAAAGATGACAAAAAATATAGGAATTATATTCATTTATTTATTTATAAAGGATAAACTAATCAAGAAGTCTTGTAAGGCAAGCAAAACAATACCTTGTCAGCAAGGGGATCGAATGCAGCATATAGCTCAAAATCCTGTGTCACCCAACAAAGAAGAACTGCCACATAAAAATCATCTTATTAGCTTTGACCAGAGTTCAATGGAGCATGGAAATGTCATGACACTGTATAACTCCAAGCTAGTCAACAAAAAAGTTAAATTCTTTAGAGTTGCAGATCACTCAAAGTTTTCATTGGCAGAGTTGACCTTTCGTAGCACAAAAAAGATTATAAATTAGCTGTCTTTTATTGGCGTGAATCTCTAAATACACCTCACACTCACAGTAAACAAGGGGTCTGCCTTTCCATAAAACCACCATGTCTGAAACATCCAGGGTTAGAATAGATAACACATACCTCAAATAAAGCATGCCCCACCCCCAATACAAAGAAGGAAAAGAAGTATTACTAAATTGAAATAGAGAGTCGTATCCTAATTAGTATTTAGTAAATACTGACTCAAAATATAAAGTATGATATATCCATATCTTGGATGTACTAAGTATGAACAACAGCATTTATTACCATAGTTTTCATCCCTTCTAAACTGAGTTTTGTGTGGCCCAATTCCTTTATCATGCATTGACACGAAAAATTTCTGGTAAGCTCTATACAGCCTGTATCAATGAAGGCAGGTTATGCTTCTGAGAAGAAAATTTGCATAAAGAAGAAAAACACTACAGCAGCATTAAAAGCAATAAAGTAGCAACAACATTGCTACCTTTTCTGCTGCTGAGGAGTGTTAATCGGTGATGAGAACTCTGAAGATACATATTGATCCAGATATATACTGCGATATAAGAAATGCCACAACCCAGCATCACCACCAATGCCAGAATTAGGTTCTCTCAATCGGTCAGGAGAATCCAATTGAAGCCTGTTCTGGCCCAATTGAGATGATCCAAAACGAGGTAGGGGTGGCAGATCCTCAACACGCATTCCACCGTCAAGCAAGGATCTTTGAACTTCACTAAGGACATTTGACTTCAAAAGGACCATTTCAATATGAATCCTATCAATTGGCAGGTAAGTTGTGTAACCAAGCAAGAAAGATAATTGCTACAAAGAGACTAGATCTGTTTTACAGAGTTTACTTTCTTTCTTTTCATTTTATTTTGAATAAAAAATCATCTATCCAACAATAGTAGGTCAGCTTATTCATTACTTACCTGCAATCCTTCAGATGGTAAAATGCATCTGAACTAGTGGTCAGCAACATTAAGTATGTGTCAGCCTGCCACAGATATAAATAAAGCTGTGTTTTATGAACTAAATGTACAACATATGGCAAATGCACCGATTGTGTATAAATCAAATATGACTCACATCAAAATAATGGATATAAGCATACATAAATGCCAAAGAATTGTATCTTGGCAAGCAAACCGGAGAAAATGATTCTGATGTCCTGCATATTGTAGCCCAGGAAAGACAATAAGGAAGCGCAATGGTATCATAAAGCACAGAAATTTGAAGTCCAAACAACTTCCTAGTGCATGGAATCTAAGCTTTTTTTTGCTGCTTGTAGGATCAATAACAATAGGACATGTTGAAATAACTGAATGAAGAGTACACTATATGATCAAACATCAACAGGACAAAACGTCGGGTGAAGTATACCATCAAACCATCTGTAATATGCTATCTGAAAGACAGAAATATTATTGCCAGTTTACTTGCCTAAAAGATTCTGATGACATGACAAAGTTGGCCAGCAGCAGCATATCATCTGGATGAAGAGTCGCTTTCTGAGCACCAACTAGACTGATTACCTGCGTTCAACCTTTAATGTGTTATTGTATCATTCGGTGTAAGTATGTACCTAGGGACATTAAGTACAGCACTAAACCTTGTGCCTGCACATCAGTATTGCAAACAGAACACCTGAATCAGCAACATCTTGCAAGATAGCATCAGCAGCTTGCCTTGTTGCATATGCAAGAGGAAGACAAGTGTAGGCATGAAGAAATGTAGCTGGATTCCTGATATCAAACAAGCAAACAATCTTCACTCCTAAATATATATAGATGACTAAAACAACAAGAACAAAACTAAAACACACCCATCCTGGACCTGGAGAGAACAGAGAGGATTTTTATTATCTATACTTTAATACAATAAGGCTAGATGCATTCAGAGCAGAGAAACAAACCAACTAAAAGAGTGGATTAGTGAAGAGAAGACAATATCTGTTCCACCAAGCAAGGGTGTCATATCAAACTTGGGATTCTTCTCAAAACATTTGTTCACTGCCTTTGTTAGTATAACAATCATCTGCATATGTATCAACAACAGGGATGTATTACATATCTGTCACAGTAAAACTAGATTTAAATAACTAAAAGAAAGATGCACTAGTTAGTTAAGAATCAAAGAAGTTGAAGATGCAGGAACAGGGAGCAAAGAGCAAACAAAAGAATAGATTTTTTTGGGTAGACAAGTTTAGAACTAAATTATACCTGGCCATAAATAAGCTCCAACTGCTCCACTAATGACTCATAAGGTTCTTCTGTGCAGCTGATGCAGACTAAGTAAATTGGTCCTTTCACAAGAAAAACCACCTGTACAATAACTTCAAAATAAGATTTCACAACAACAATGACAATAAAAGCATCTTTTACCTAAACACTACTTTACATAAGAAGAACAGCTCAGCAACCATAAAGCAAAGCATATAGCTAGTGTGTCTAATTTACAATATAAAGTTAAGCAAGGATTAAAATACCATTTCCATACTAATTACAAGGTCTTGAAGTGCTGCCTTTTAAGCAATTCAAAAACGAAAATATATACTCTAGAAATAAAACTTCATTAGAGAAAGCAGACCTGATGCTTCCCAGCTCTCACCAATTTGACACGATCACCCCTGAAAACAGGATGGAAAAAGGTTTGACCCTTTGAGAAGTCCCTCTCATATTATATCCAGATAAGAATCAATCAAACATATATTAGGAACATTGCTGTAATTAGAAACAATTGGGCTATAAACAGAATAAAGACAGCGACAATACCCATTCTCCACAAAGGAAATAATTGCTTGCAAAGTTGCTGAAAACCCAGCAAGCTTGTGTTCATCTCCATACCTGGAAACAATAAACAGAGGGAAAGATATGAAGTTTAAGGCAATAATCCTAGAGAGAGAAATGAATAACAATTGAGGGAAGCTCATATGAGTTGATAAACACTGACCTAGAATATATTGGTTTGCCAGAATGACTGAGAACAAAAAAATGCTTCTTCCTTTTCCTCCATGAAATGGAAGCATCATCCTGCACTTTATTCATTAATCAAACATAATATGACATCACACACATCCTAAACCAAAGTTTAATACCCCCATACACATGAATCCAAAATTAAACATCTGAATCATAAAAGCTAAAATACTTAACCAAAAATTGCTGAATGGTACATATTATCCATCACAGTTCATAAAAATCGATAATGCAATAAATCAATAAATCGATAACGCAATAAATAAAAAAAGGTGGTCCAATGCACGACTTCTAATCAGTGGCATCTGACAAGGGTAGATGTACACAGTTTTGCCCTAAATTGATTCATAAAAATCGACAATACATTCAATCAATTGCTTCTACAACAAACATATCGATAATGAAAAGAAAAAAGAGGTCCAGAGCGCACGAGGCTCCCACTCAGTGGAGTCTGACGAGGATAAATGTACACAGTTTTACCCGAAATTGATTCATAAAAATTGGCAATGCAATGAATCAATTGTTTCTACAACAAACATATCGATAATGAAGAATTGAAAATTTATATATATACCTCATCACTGCGATGTGGTTTCCCGATAAGTTCGTCATGGTTGGAATAAGCCAAAGCATTATGATATTGATCATCACCATGGATACTTAACTCCTGAATTTCATTCTGAAGAGCAACATCTTCAATTTCAGCAACATAACCGCTACTACTTGGAGTGGAGGGTTGAGATGAAGCGGTGTGCGCACGGATTGAGACATCATCGGAGGGTTGAGAATGAGCAGAAGAAGATCCATGAACGACGCCGTTTGGATCGTGAATGGAAGAATCTTCTTCGGGATCGAAGAGGCTTGATGTTAGTGTAGGAAGGTGGAATTGATCGGAGTGAGATTCTGATGACATGAATTCGAATTTCGAAATTGGAATTGAAATTGAAATTGAGAGAGTTTGTTAGTGTGGTTATTGCTGAAGATCCTTTCTTGTTTCTTAATTGGGCCGGTTTACTACATTTCTCAATGGCCCAATCATTTGGCCCACTAATTATTGTTTGAGTCTTAAAAGAGATGTAATGTATATGTTGACCATGATATTATAAGATGGATAATATGATAATAGCATCATGAGTTTTTATCTTAATGGTACTTGCTACACATAAGATTAGTGTTATTAATACTGTATTGGTATCAAACTGATTAGTATAATGGTATAATGATAAATCGGTGGTTTACTAATTAAACCGCATACCGGTGAAATTGGATATACATATATGATATATTAACATTAATGTTGAAAAACCAATAAAAACAAATATTTTTTTTATTTTCATTAGAAAATTAATTTTAAGTAAAAATCGGCCAGTATGATCAATACGTTTCAATTGAAAACTGGCTAATATGACTGATTTTGACCAGTATAATTGCATGACCAATATAATTATTGTACCATACTGATATTGAGACCGGTTCATCGATTAAACCGACTAGTATAAAAGGATGTTAACAATACTGTATAAGATATTAAATTAATAATAACATTAATGTAATAATGGTGGGTCGATAATGTTCAAGTGTAAGGCTTGATTGAGAAAATTACCCTATCTCATTTTCATATCAAGCTTTCCTTGAGATAGAAATTGAACAAGGCGAATATAATAGAAAATGCAAATAAAATGACTTAATATCCTACTTGCTCACCAAACTCCAAATTGCAATAGGTTATATTTAACTCTTTAAGGGTTCATTTTGGTGATCAAGATAAGATAAGATAGAAAATATGATAAGAGCATGATATAATACGAGTCAGATAAAGAATAAGTTTTTATTATCTTATTTAATATTTAGTGCATATAAGATAATGATAATATTGATATGATAACAACATTGATAGTGAAGTTCAAGTGTAAAATATGAAAATATACTCATTTTCTAACCAAGATTCTCCAAAGTGAGATAGATAGATAGAAAATGCACTAGTTGATATGATGGAATATACAAACAATGTAGCTTTATGCTATCTTGCTAGTTGAACAAATTCTAAATTGCAATAGGATAGAACATACAATAATATTCTATCTTTCTTTTCTTATCTTGTCCAACAAATAATCTATGAGATCAACACAATCACCTACATTCAAGCTACCAACAAGGAAATAGTATACCTCTAAATCAAGTTCATGAGCCATGACATTACTACTTTCATATACTCTTCCCTTCCCCCATTTTATTGCTTTCATATAATATGACTCATTCAATTTTGACTTCAACTCTTCTCTAGTACTAAAGAAATCAATATTGGAATACGAGGATGAGATTTTTTTGAAGATTTTTTGTTTATTTTTTAATAGAAAATAACATGTAATCATAATCGTTAAAAGAATTTTTTTATTACATGTTTTAATCTTATCAAGTACTAGACTCTCCAATACTGGAGAGGATCCTAACGCTAGAATTTCATGGTTCAACTATATAATAAGTAGAAATTTTCAAAAGATGTGAAGTCCAATTATCTTTAACCTTAATACTCTTTACTACTTTTTTCTATAGATTTTGAATGAATTTTATCAATACCCTTCTTAGTAGGTTGAAAATGAATCTATCTTATTTTGATGTTATCTTATATGATAATTGGAAAGTTGATAAAAATGTGGGTTCATGTAAACCATATACTCATGGTAAAATAAATTTCTTGTATTTTGTTTCAATTGCTAAACAATAAACCTAACCACAATTATTATTAAATTCATATTCACTAATTAAAATGTGAGATCTTTCTACACCCTTTTGGATGATAACCATGGTACTATTATTTTGACCAAAAGTTACTAGGCTGTCCTCTTAATTTTTTTTGTTTCCCAAATGTATCATCGTACTAGAGGCAATCATGTCCGAGCTAGAAACATCCACAGGTATGTAAGGCTAGCTCTCCCAACGGATATTTTTTTATCCACAAAACTCGAACCCAAGACCTTGCTTAAGGGAAATCAAGTATGTACCACTTGAACTACAACAGTTGGTTTGTCCTCTTAATTTGTTCCCCCCTACATTTGCCTTATTTTGTTCCCTACTTTCCTCCCACCCCTTGCTTTATAACCATAACCTCAACCACTATACTCTATAAATGTGTATATATATATACAGCTCTTAATATCTTATTCTTCATTCATTCAAAAATCATTTAATAGCTTTATCAAATAGAGATAAAAGCTTATTTTATTTAGCCCAACTCATACATAGCCTTATTCTATTAACATTATAGATGAAGATTTTGATAGTGAAGAAAAAGATGGTCTTGCCATGTTGTGATTCTTTTAAGCTTTTATTGAAGACATGACATGCATTGTATATTTGCAATAGCTTCCATATTTTTCAATATTTATTATCATAGATTAGGCATTTGTAGATGTCTTTCTCTTTTTGGATTTTATATGGTTCATTATTCATAGTTAATTTATCATAAAATGTGTAAATCTCATAGATCAATCATATTGAAGTAATGAGTTTAAGTACTAACATCATGATTCTAGGTAAGCAAAGAAAGCCTCACAAAGTTGAATTAAGTACTAACATCATGTGAATGAGTTTACAAGGAAACTAAGTTTATAACCTACCAATACCATACTCAAGTATAAGCATCATTGTTAGAGCCAAATAAACCAAAGTAGCAAAATAATAATCTACAAGGTCATGGATAAGAAGATAATTGACTTTTATGTCCTAACTGCCTCAACCAATACACTTATTTTACTTCAAATGTGACCCTAAACTATAGGAAAAATATGTAATAATGAAGAAAATCCACATTGATAAGTGATTACCAACTCAATTAGAAAAATATTAAAATGTTTTAGTGGTAGTAGTTATGGCATGGATTTGAGGGCTAGTTGTTAATTGGAATCTAAAGTAGTTATAGTTGTTCCTCTACTAAGAACACAATGGAAGAACGTATCACTTTCATCAAGGCATTAGTACCCAACTTATTGACCGGAGTACGTGTGTTATCCTATAGTTTATGTTATTCTATATGATATAAACCTGTGATTGGTTAAAAAATACTTAATAATTAAATTTTAATTTAAATATATTTTTCTGACTAATTACAAATCTATGATACATGAAGTAGCATAAACTGTGAGACAACAAATATATACCCTTATTTACTGAAGGCATAAAAAGCTATTAGAGTATTGGATTAATAACTTGTAAATTAAGTACAAAAATCAACATTTAACAATGGGCACTATAGGAATTACAAAGAGTTCAATGTTGATGTTAGGGACTACCAAAACATAATCCTGCTCCCCTTTATTCTCATTTTCCCAACCATCCTTAAATTTTTTACAATAACCACTTCCTTGTTAACATAGATCTATTGTCTCAAACCATGTTCCAAATCTTATATCGCATTAATAAAAACATGTCATGTCAAATGAAAATATTAAACATTTATTATTATTGTTGTTTTTGATTCATTATCATTGGTACGAGATACGATTTGAGACAATATATCTTTATTCTTCCCTTGCAACATGCTCATTATATAAGCTAGGGCAACCTACCCACAAGTTCTTATGCCAAAAGCTACTACGACTTCTTCAAAGTGAATTACACAAACCCAAAAGATACAAACATGAACCCCATTGGTTTCTCATTTCTCACCCTCCTTTGTTTATCACTTGTGATAGCCCAAGAAAGAACACAACATGGTCTTGCTTATGAGAACCCTAAAGCTTTTCCACCATCAGCATACAACTTTTTTCATCCAAATGCAACAAAATCTGAGACCAAAGACCCATGTGCTGAATCCAAATGTTCACCATTACCTCTAGCTGCTAAAGTTGAAGCTACTCAAATTCATCATAGTAATAATGGATCAACATTAGAGAAAAGTGGGAAAAAGTTAGGACTTGGAGTTATAGTTGGTATTATATTTGGTGTTGTTTTTGTTGTGTTTATAGCTATGAGTGTGCACAATGTAATGGTTACTCGCAAAAACAATAATATTAAAGCTAATAATAATGTTCAACCTTATGTTTGATGTTATGTGTCTATAGTTGAACATTAATTTTTGTTCCACTAATAATCATGATTCAATCTTCAGCGCGAATATGATCATATCATATGTGAATTAATAAGTGCATTTCAATTTACAGTTATAATAGGAAAGGAGAATATTAGTAATAGCTTAAATATGGTTTTTCTCCATGCAAATGAATAATTTTTTAGTCCCTCGGTTTTATTTTATTTGTTTTTAGTCCATACTTTAGTTGTTTATTATTTTGGTTTTAATCCATATTGACCACCCACTAACATAATGATTTGCCACTATTTTTTGTATAACTAGGAGTATCCTTTCACCTGATTTATACTAAACTAATTTCTTTCGGATTGTGTGACTTCATCTTAATAAGTATTATTCGTAAAAATAGAACTTTTGATATTGATCTAATATATATGTCACAAATTGGTATTAGCCACACAATCCTTATGATCAAAACCAAAATTTTAGAATTTAGATGAATCAAAACGTAAAAAAAGTATAAGGATTAAAATCAAAATTTAACTTAGTGCCAAGGCAAAAACATACATAAAACTTAATTTTATATTCTTTTTTAACATACCCTGATTTTAATACATGATTTAAAGATAAGAAAAAAGTATGACATGATCCAACAAAAAAGAATATCTCATACCACCTTTCCTATTAGCCGCAAACAAATTTCTTATACCTAGTATTTTATATTATTATCTTTGTCATCAATAAGAAACATATATCTCATTAAAAATAACTTGTTTTTAATTTACTTTACAATGAGATGGTTATTTCTTATTAGTGATAAAGATAATGACATAAATCAATGAGTATATAAGATTTTTTTTTTCAAATTTAACCTGAGTTAAGAATGAATTATGGAAGTAAAAATGTGGTAGATAAATATTGATTGTGGTCCATGAAATTTGAACCTCTATAGACTATATTTAACTTAAGACCAAATTAATTCTCACCTAATCATGAATCCATTACAATCAACATATGACTAATAATGCTGGTAAAATTGCATTATATTGCTCCTAAAAAGTTCTCTGCACCATCACATGTGCACAACCATTTCAGAATATAAAGTTAAATATAAGATCAGGACCATCTTATGTTGCTTATATGATAACATTTTTTATAAGATCAAGATCAAGTGAAAATACATACAAAAATTAAAGGATAATAACATTTTTTATCTATTTAATTTATATTGATATTATATTTTTATTCTTAAAAATATACTAAAAAATCTAATTGTCTTCTTTAGTAATAGAAAGAAGTCTAACTCAAAACAAAAATAAGATTAATAAGATTAGATAGTATTATATCATCCTGTTTTGGTAATCCACTACAATAAGTTATGTCACAATAAAGAGTCCTGAAATAAAATGAAAGACTAAGGCATTGGAGATTATGAAATATATATTTATATATAAGTGTGAAAATAAGGATTTAACTATTTAAATTTGATAAAGAATAATGTAGCTTTGATTTACTTTTCTCCTTTTAATAAGGGGAGAGGTAAGGGTTAAAGAGTGAAGAATTGACCACATTTCCTATGGACTTAAACAATGGACTCTGTAAAAACAAACCCACCTCACATGTGGTTAGCCCAAAAGAACTATACATGATTTGTAAGCCCATCCTTTTCTTTTCCTCTTTTTGATTATGTGATGATGAAGTACCACTCCTTCTAAATCGAAAAATGATTTAATACATATACACTGACGATGTAAGTGTTTTTTATACAATCAGTGAATCATCTACCATTGGTTTGTTAACCACTATTGTCTCTCAAACAAAAATAATACAAATCAATCGTGGATAATGTGTTGGACTTTACACTGTCAGCACATAGATTTTAAACTCTTTCAAATATGACGATCAAGAGGAAGTAACATTACTTAATTGAACAATATGACAAGTTAAGTACATATACTTAGACATGATTTTATATTTACATTGATTTTTATCATTTACATTTGTGTTTCCTATTTATCTTATACTTTTAGCATCTAGCCGACTCCAATTTTGACATTGTTCATATATTCTTGACATAATATTATAATGTCCTTTAATCCAATCTCACCTTATGGAATTAATGTTTTATTATTGTTGTGTATCATTTAGATTATAATTAAATAAACTTCAAATTTGTATCATATTCATGCTCGTAAAGGTGAGAAATGTGAAAATGTGGGTGAGTATGATGTATATGGTTAGTAAATAGAGGTATCTTACCAACAAGGCATTCTTTTAATATTGTAAGGCCCCACTAGATCCACATGATGACCAAAAGGTTAATGATTCATTTTTTGGAACTATACTTGTTGGGAGAAGCAGTCAATCTTTTTTTTGGTTTGCATTATGGGAAAAAGGTTGTGGCATGTGAAGTCCCTGCAATGGGTCAATTATCATATGACATTTCTCTTTTGTTGGATAATTTCACTTTTGGTCCCCCCACACATACACTTTCACACCCACTCCATGGTCCTTTACTTAATTACTATTAGGCTTTTTTGAAAGGAGGGTGGGGTAATTTTATATTTTGTATTTATTATAGAACTTGGTAAGTTTAGAGATCCAATTATTGAGTTTTGAACTAAAAGTTTTTAATTAAAAATGGCATATAATCTGAGGGAATTCCTTACTATTTTTACAATTTTGGTTATTCCTAAGAAACTACTTCAAAATGCTAACTCTACTTTCAAGTTGCATATTCTCTCTTGTTTTGTAGAATAATGTTATATTATTTTAACATGTGAACCTAAAGTTGGACTAAAAGTAGGAAAGTAGACAGACATAATGTTGGTAGAGTAGTGTAAGATCATGCTAGATCTCCAGAATGATTAAAAAGTTAAAGGTTCGATTTCTAGGAGCGATACTTATTGGAAGAATCAATTATTTCCTCCGAAAGTGATCAGTTCTTTATCCAAAGGAATACCCTTAATAATACAAAAACGTAGGAAAATAACATATTTGACAAAATTAACTCTTAAATCATAAGATTACTTCTAACAATATGCTTTAAGAAGGATATATCATTTTTCTATTTGATATAGTTAAATGTAAATTTATATTGATAGTGAAAAATGATTTAGGCACATTTCTCTTTTTGTCCAATGTGCTTCATACACATTTGATTTAAGTCACATTACTTCACATTTGCCCAAGGAGGATGATTATATAAAAAGTAGACTGTAATAACTAATTAGGTGATATGTATATAAACATATGTTTATAAAAGAGTATGTATTAGCATTATTAACCGTTTTTAAGGTATACCCCTTATTACTCTCTTAAACAAATAAGACCAAGTACTCCAGCAAGGGACACGTGAAAGCATAAATATTTTGTTGGGTTTATTCAAGTGTGAAGTCACATATTAGATATGAGATCATAAGATTATAGTGCATGCAACTTTTTAAATACTTGTAATGTTTTCAAGACTTGAACTATTTGTAATAAAGCTAATAAGAGAAAATTTAGGAGATATATCAATAGCAAAATCTCTGCATGCAGTGGCTGCAATATAAGAACTATTTTCTTCCAATGCAATGCAACCAATGTGCTAACCTGAGTAGCTAGCTAGAGCCTACAAATAATGCTTTACTTTCTCCATTGCATGCTGAAAAATAATAATCTAGTGAAAAAGATAAAGCTATTTGTCCTAGCTGATTCTCTTCATCAACATTAGAAAGGGCATGATGCACTGTTCTGAACACTGATGCACAGAATCTCTTTCTTATTTACTGTTTATGTTATGCAAAGTACTTATTCGTATGGGGATCTATTGTCTCCGAGCATGTCCCCAAGTCTGTTCCAAACCGATCATAATGAAGCAAAAATAGACAAAGTAACAAATGTTTAATGTTTTTAACTGATGTGGCATATTGTGATTAGTCAGGGACAGACTTTGGAACAACATATTGTTTTCGGTACTTATGTAGTTGTATAGTTTCCATGCATGCATGCATCCTGTGAGGGTGACTTTTTTCTTGGAATTTCAAAACACAGCCTGAAAATATCATAATAATTCATCACTTTCTACTTGTACAGTTTTTGCTTTAACCTCAACTCTTTCTAGAGATTATGTTTTTTGGCTTTTGTAGTTTACCTTACTGAGAATCACCAACACTGTTTGCTTTTACCATGGTCCATTCACCATGTTCTGCACTTTTCAGGACAACAATGATGTGTAACATGGAGACCCAGATTTTGTTTTACAAAAAAGTTTAAACTTTTGAGTAGCATGAACCTGGATAATAATCCTGAGAGCTAGTGGAACATTCAGGTAATTTGGTTTAAGTAGTTGAGTAGAATTGATTTTCTTTTTGTTTCACAAGTGCTTGTAAAATCAGAAATCACTTTTTTGTGACAAGCATGTCCTATAGGAACCCATGTTTAGAGATTCCTTGGGAATATTTTGGGATTTGGAATTCCACTTCACTATCATGTAAATATGTGTAGGTTCAACAAAATTCAAAAAGAAACAAGTAATTTCTTCTGTCAACTTCAATGAAGACAACCTGTTTAAAGCATTTTCCAGCTTTTCATGCAGGCTTTCTTAGCTGTATTTATATATATATAGTCAACAACCAAATCCAATGTTTGATTTTTTGGGATGCTAATGCTAGAATAGACTACAAACTAGTCTTACTTACACTCTTATAACCTTCCCCTTTCAAGCACTTTTTTCATATTTACTTCTTACTACTACATTTCCTTGGTATCTATGTAACTTACTTGAGAACCATGCAAAGTGTGAGTTCAATTATTTTCCTCAAATTTTACCATTTTACTATGACTTTTCATTACATTTCTTGGTGAGTTAATATTTGACTTCATAGCTTGTGTTGCCTCTCTATTATTGTGTACTAGTTTTCAATAGTTGTTTTCTGTTCCCTTTGAATAAGTGCATGCTTCATTGTGTCTCTTCAATACATTATAAGAACAAAGTTTCTTATTATTTAGTGATTGTCTTTTGAAATTTTGTAGGGGCAGATTAAGACCATTTGAGAAGAGAGTTTGATATCTTTACTTCAAAAGCAAAAAGCAGAAAAAATTTGAAGCTAAGAGCTCATAAAGAAGTTCATGGGGTAATGCATGATGACAATGAGATTGTTATGGAGATTAAGGTTGCCACTACTCATATTGATTCAACTTTTATACCCCAACAAATCAACCTACAAATTATATGGTAAGATTTTGTTAATTTGTTTCACCTATCATATTCATTAAGAAGATTTCTGTAACAAAAAAGTTATTCCTTAGTTTCAGAATCAAGGACAATAGGCCTTAAGTTATTCCTTTACAAATAATGATTTTTTCATGTAACTTTTCCATTTTCTCATGGATATACACATTGATCTTCAAGTCAGATATCATTAGTTTCAAAAGGGTTGTTGCATAAACATGTTTGATGAATCAATTACATTGTTGGTTACAGTTTTTACATAATTTTTTAACTGCAGCTGAGGCTTTGTTCACTATCAAGAGTTCACAACAATTTGGATGCAACATTGTGAATTATCCATGTCAAATACAATGGCCTTGTCTTGACTGCAATAAAATAAAAGATCCAGGTGCTTTTTCTCTAAATTCTCTGTAAGCTCCTTCTCTCAATCTCTCCGAATTTGTGTGTAGTACTCATTGGTTATTAGAACTTCAAAAAACATTGACGGCATGAGACTCGATCTAGAACTTATAGTATCGAGCACTTATCACTAGGCCAAAAGTTATAGTTGTTAGTCACAACATCATCTATCTATTTGACACCTTCTCTAGGCCTTAAAAGGCAGGATGCTCACTCGCCGCCGATAGAATCTGATTGCTGAGAACATCGATCATTATGCTCGATAAAACATGCCAGAAGTTGCTTGGAATGTTAAACAAATGTGTCCTCTATCCAGAATGGAAAATATGGTAGAGAATACAGAAAATGAGATAATCACAAACTAGACTAAGATTTTACTACAAGGTGAAAAAGTGTGTGCATAAAACATTACTATTGATAAATGAATAGTATGGCTTATATAAAACAGTATAGAGTAATTAACCATAATACAGTAATACTAGATAACAAAAGATTTCAACTTTTGCTTCAAGTATTTTCCTTCAGAATTTTCAGTTCAGCTATAACAATCATAAAAAGAAAAGATCTTTATTTTAGAAACAGGTGTAATAACAGGAAAAATAGATGGGAATAATGACATTCCAACACTTACACCTCTTCAAGATTCTCAAGCTAAGAGACCAAAAGGAATAAAGGGTGCTGTTATAGTTGGTGGCATTGTTGCTTCCTTAATTGTGGTTACAATTCTAGTGTTTGTCTATGTCTGCTTGATGAGAATCAAAAGACTTATAAGACAAACATCTGAGTCTGCTTCTTCTATGCCATCTCCATCTGGTAAGTTAAATGAAGATCTTCAATAAGAGTAATAGTAACAAATATTCAAACAAGTTCTGTTTCACTTTGTTGTGAATTGTGATTGTTGTTATGGTATTTCATTTCCTTTTTGTGCAGTTGAGATGGGAAGATGCAACAACTCAGAGTATGTAAGTGCTTTTACTTCACATTATTCACAGAAGACAAGGCATATAACCATTTTGGAACTTGAACAAGCTACAACAAATTTCGGTCAGAGTAATATTATAGGTGAAGGTGGATTTGGTTTTGTTTACAAGGGTTTGCTTGAAGATGGATCTATTGTAGCCATAAAAAGGCGCCTATTTGCTTTGACACCAGATTTCGTCCGAGAGGTAAATATGTAATGAGAAGTCTCTTCCATTTGCTTAATAAAGCTTTGCTATGCGCGTGGCCGAGGGATGGTTTGGTAGACACTCTTACCTTATATTTGTAAGAGACTGATTCCACGACTCGAACATGAGACCTCATATTCATTCAAACCAAATCCCCCTAGTTAGTAACTATTTGCGACCGTGCTAGCGCGACTTAGTCTTCTAAACATAACAATGTCTGTGTGATTCCAATGGATGGCAGGTTAAGCAGATAACTCACATCCACCACATACATCTTGTGAAGCTTATAGGCTATTATGAAGATAGGTTCCAACAATTGCTTGTGTATGAATATCTCCCTAATGGCAATGTAGGGAATCACCTATATGGTAATTTTCCAATCTATACTTGTGTTAAGTTTGTTTCACATTCTATCATGTTTATGCTTAATATGCATGTTGTTATTGCAGACAATGAAGGTTTACCACTAGGAAGGTTAGACTTGTGGAGAAGGTTATCCATTGCTTTAGGAGCTGCCAAAGGTAAAACCCATCTAAGCTATGATTTTCGAATGAAGATAAGATGTCTCTAACCATATCCCGCCCAATAAGACAGTGTCACGTCATTTAAATTCCACGGATAATTCATCCGTTCCTCAGGCTTGTTAAATGATGTGACATTATCTTATCGGGCAGGACAGGATTAAGGACATCAACTTGGGACAACATTGATGATTTTTAGTGTCCTTTGTGGAACTCAACAACAAATTCATCTTTGCTTTGCAACAGGACTTGAACATCTTCATAGTTTGGTCCCTCCTTTGGTTCACACAAATTTTAGAACTAGAAATGTTCTTTTAGATGAAAATTATAGTGCCAAGGTTTCTGATTATGGATTCTGCAAAATGCAAAGAAAAGCTGACCAACCTGGCTCATCTTCAAACATAGACTGTTTTCTTGATCCAGAGTATGCTACAATAATACCACCCTCTCCTATAAAACTTGCATGAAGTTCTTTAAATACTTTCATGTTATTCTTCAATATAAATGTGACACATGCATTGTTTAAAAAGTTATAGTTGTTATTATGTGTAGGTTTAAAAAATATTATCATATAGTCTCTTATAATAGTTATCTTACAAATCACACTTAAAAATCTATATTTGGTTGGTTGATAATGTAAAAAACTTTACATCAACATATCAAAATTAAACCCTATGTAAAGGTGATATTGACATGATAAAAATAATACATGTTATACTTTATTATAAAAAGAATATCATATTATCAATAAGGTGTTGGTTTAGTGGTCCAAGGTCGATGATTCAATTCCTATAAGCAACACTTGTTGGGAGGGGTAGCCACAAACCCCGAAAGAGATTAGTTCCTTACTCAAGAAAGTTGAACGAATACCTTTGGTAGTAAAAAAAAAGAATATCCTAAGCACCCCAAAATCTCTATACAAATTATTTTTCTCTATTTTATTTTTTGATTGTTGATTTGGGATATATGAACATTTGTTTTGTCCAAAGGTTGAGCTTATCACAAAACTATTCAGAGCATAGTGATGTATACAGTTTTGGAGTATTCTTACTAGAATTGATTAGTGGATGTGAAGCACATAACAAAAACATGTCAAACACATATGAAACTCTAGTATTTCAGGTACATTATTAATACATGCTTCCAAACTTAATGAAATTTTGTTTTCCATTGTTTAATAATTTCTTAGGACACACTAATCCTAGTTTTGTATTGAAGGCAAAACATAACAATGATGTGGACAATTTTGTTGACATGAGACTAGGAGAGCATGAAAAGTGTAATAATGGTGCTACAAATATGATGAAGTTGGCATTGTTATGTGTGGATTTGAGTTATAGAAGACCATCAATGAGGCAAATTGTGCAAGAGTTGGAGCATATTCAAAGAGAAATTGCTCCTTTCTATTCTCAATTCAGTGAGGAAATTGGTGTGGTCACACTAGGGAGTGAGCTATTTCAATAACTTGTGATGTCGATTTAAGTGAAATTAAGACTTTATTGTTATTTAGGTATTGTATTTCATTTGGATATTCATTTGTAATTATATTTATCAATTATATTATTATGTTGATATATGTTGTAAATTATATTGATGGAGTAAAAAATTATAAAATAATTTTGGAAAGTGGATTCTTTTGTTTTGTTTTGAGAACAAAATAATGTGATGATCATCTTATATCATAAAAGTTTGATTGATAATGTTATATGGTTGAAAAAACTTTGAAGAATTGGAGCTAAATTAAAGAATGGATATTTTTTTATCAAAGATATTCTTAACTTTTTGGACAAGGAATTAATTTTTTTTGGTGTATGACTTTCTTTCTCAACAAGTATTGTTATAAAAAATCGAATACTGAATATTTTGATCGATCTAACGAATTTTTATACTACTGTACCACTTTGTTGGTTAAGAATGGATATAATACACAATTATAAAATTGTAAATAGCTCAAAAACTAACAACTTAATTAATACTTGTACTTTTTGAGAAAGTTATTTGGAAAAATTGCTTATTTGAATTTGTAAACGATTTCTCTATAAAGTAATTTAAAATAAATGAAATGTTTTGGACAATTGCAAAACGGCGTCGTATAGAAAGATAGTTGAAGTAGAAAGTCAACAACACAGTGAGAGTGAAAAACGCCATAGCCATAGCCATAGATCTGTAACTTCAATTCCTTCACTTTCAACAATGAGAACCTTTCTCTTCCTTTCTCTCACAACCCTTCTTCTCTTCTCTTCCTTCTCTCTCATTTCCTCTACCACCGAAGACGAACTCGAAGATCTCACCTTCCTCCAAGACTCCGATCAAACTTCCGATTCCGACCACCACCACCACTTCGACGACGAAGACGACAACCTCGATGACTCCTCCTCCGTTTCCGATCCTGAAATCGATGAAAAGGACGTCGTCGTTTTGAATCAGAAGAACTTCAGTGACGTCATCAACAATAACCGTTTCGTGTTGGTTGAATTCTACGCGCCTTGGTGCGGTCACTGTAAGGCATTGGCTCCTGAATATGCAGAAGCTGCTACTGAATTGAAGGGCAAAGGTGTAATTTTAGCGAAGGTTGATGCTTCTGAAGAAAATGAATTGGCACAGGAGTATGATATTCAAGGATTTCCTACTATCTATTTATTCATCGATGGGATTCATAAACTCTACAATGGCAATAGGAACAAGTAATTTCATTGAATTTGAATTGAATTTGGTTTTTTGAATTTTATTATTTTTAATTTGAATATTGATTTTTTTTATGTATATGATTATAGAGATGCTATAGTGAGTTGGATTAAGAAGAAGACAGGGCCTGGTATTCACAATGTAACTAGTTTGGATGATGCTGAAACCATTTTGACCTCTCAATCCAAACTTGTTTTGGCTTTCCTCAACTCTTTAGTTGTAAGTATTACTCATGTTTACTTTTTACACATTCAATGCCAAATTTGTACTTAACAAATGTACCTTGTTTGTGATTGTTTTTGGTATATAAATTTTTTTGTTAACTAAGTTTGTTTGGGTTATTGGGTAATAACTTAATAAGCTTGGTTTATGGACCAACAAAGTGTTGGTCTAGTGGTGTAAGACCCCGTTAGATCTCTAGGATGACCAAAATGTTAAGGGTTCGATTCCTAGGAGCGACACTTGTTGGGAGGGGCAGTCACGCACCCTAAAAAGAATTAGTTCCTTACCCAAAATGGTGAGGGATACCCTTGGTAGTACCAACAAAAAAAGCTCAGTTTATGGGGGGGAAACTTATAACCCAGGTACAGAGCCAAAGGTCAACATGTTCAGTTTAATTTTTCAGTTTATAATCATAATTTAAAAACACAATTTATATCAAACACATG
Source organism: Lupinus angustifolius (assembly GCF_001865875.1). Taxonomy (NCBI): domain Eukaryota; kingdom Viridiplantae; phylum Streptophyta; class Magnoliopsida; order Fabales; family Fabaceae; genus Lupinus; species Lupinus angustifolius. Next base: position 30,372,349 of record NC_032014.1, read on the forward strand.
CATTATTACTCTTTTCTTAATAAGCGGAGTTTGTATTTTATTACTTGAATCAAATGTCCATTTGTTTTTATAATTTGGTTTGTCAAATGGATTGCTTCATTTCCTAGTCAATCAGTATATTTATTTTCAATGAAGCTAAGTTGTTTTTAATTGTTAATTGTCTGGATTAAATGATTTAACGATTGGTTTGAGATGGAATAGTTGACTATATGAGATTGTTGGTTCTAGTGCTTCATTTATCTTGTTATGTATAACAATGCAGGGCCCTGAGAGTGATGAGCTAGCTGCCGCTTCAAGGCTTGAGGATGATGTCAATTTTTATCAAACTGTGAATCCTGATGTGGCGAAGCTTTTCCATATTGATCCCGATGTTAAACGCCCAGCTTTGATCCTGATCAAGAAAGAGGACGAAAAACTCAACCATTTTGGTTTGTTTTCTTTCTCATTCTTCTCTCTTTTGTCTGAAAAAAGAAGTTATTTTTATTGTAAACTTGACATATTGTATCTGTCCCTGCAGATGGCCAATTTGCGAAGTCTGAAATAGCAAACTTTGTAACCTCCAACAAGCTTCCTTTGGTAACAGTTTTCACAAGAGAGGGTGCTCCAGCAATATTTGAAAATCCAATCAAGAAACAGGTAGCTATTTATGTACATGTTAATTTGTTTCTTGTTATATTACTGATCTCAGAAGAAAAATAATCTTCGGGAATGACATCATAGCATTTTTCTGACATTGTTATGGGTTTGAATCTTCACGTTTAGTTGTTGCTGTTTGCAACTTCAAATGATTCAGAGAAGCTGATCCCAGTATTTCGAGAAGCAGCAAAATCTTTCAAGGGGAAGGTATATTTTCCTACAGTCTATTTTATAATACTCGTGCAAAACTCAAACCCGGTCAATTACACACTTCTAGAATTATACAAATACCCTGCCACAATTAGCAACCTTGACCGTATTTGTAAAATTGTAAAATCATAAAAAGTTAGCATTTTACTTGTGCTGGGAGCTGATATGAGTGATATTTGAAAGTTCTTTCTTTTCTGCTTTTGTTGCATTTTACTGATAAAATATCCCATATATCATTTTAAATTTTAAGAAATATTTAAATTTACTTCCTACACTTTTGTGCAATTATCTGTTGCAGCTGATCTTTATATATGTGGAATTGGACAATGAAGATTTTGGAAAGCCTGTTTCGGAGTACTTTGGTATCAGTGGGAATGCTCCAAAAGTAATTGTTTCTTCTTCCCTTTTTTAATTCTATCCAAGTGCATTTGACTAATGAAACTCTAGACATCAACATACTACTTCCTCTAAAGTCTAAATCATTTGGAAGCAAATTTAAGTAACCCTGTCGAATTTCCAATACAGGTACTTGCATACACTGGAAATGAAGATGGAAAAAAATTTGTGCATGATGAGGAGGTGACTGTTGACAACATAAAGGTACCCTTTTCTCCCTTCTCGTTCAGACCTCTTAATTTTGTTACCATGTTAGGGAATGTGCATTAATGCCATTCTCTGTTATCTAACAATGTTTTAGAAGCAAATTTGTAGTTTAAAATTTGAAATCTTTATTTTATCCCAGGTATTTGGGGAAAATTTCTTTGAAGACAAGTTAAAGCCTTTCTTCAAGTCAGATCCAGTTCCTGAAAGTGTAAGCTATTTTGATTTTAATCCCTCACTCCAAGTATGTTCTATTGACCCGGTCTTTCGTATCTAATATGTTTGCTAACTTATTGACAGAATGATGGTGACGTGAAAATAGTTGTTGGGAATAACTTTGATGAAATTGTCTTGGATGAGTCAAAGGATGTTCTCCTCGAGGTACAATTTTAGCCCTCTACTTTATGAGTTATATTTAGATCTGCACCTTGTTTACGTTAATTTGATGGTTGTTGGAATACTAGATTTATGCTCCGTGGTGTGGACATTGCCAAGCACTGGAACCAATATATGACAAGCTTGCAAAACATCTTCGCAGTATTGACTCTATTGTGATAGCCAAAATGGATGGAACAACAAATGAGCACCCTAGGGCAAAGGTAAACCCAAAAATGTAAACCACATGTTGCAAGCATATGGTATATACTATTGCTATTATCGATCGAAGTGGCTTTTGGTCTTTAACTCACGCAAGGTTTCGAATTTTCCATGAAGCATCATATCATAAGCCATTATGTAAATTTATTGATCAATACTGGTTTACATTGCAGCCTGATGGATTCCCCACTCTTCTCTTCTTCCCAGCAGGAAACAAGAGTTTTGACCCGGTATGTGAATATTAAACGACGGTGCATATTTTATCTATTCAACTATAAGATCTATAGAAGCTTTATCATTAGGTGACTAAATATATAATTTGTTCACTTTGTCTGCAGATTACTGTTGATACCGATCGTACAGTGGTGGCTTTTTATAAGTTCCTCAAGAAAAATGCATCAATCCCATTCAAGCTCAAGAAACCAACCTCAACTTCTAAACCGCCAAGTTCTGATGCCAAGGAGAGTGCTGATGCTAAGGAGAGCCAGAGCAGCAATGTTGATGTGAAGGATGAATTATGAAGAGTTACAAGATATAGTTCTATTTTTGAAGAGGTATGATTCATATAGATGTTAGCAGAAAAACAATCTAACAAATGAGGCGACATGTGTATTATTATTAGCTTCAGTTTTTACAGCTTCATGGGGTATTTAAGAATTTTGGTGAGACTTTAATAAAAAAAACTTTTCATTTTGTTTATTCATCCTCTTTTATAACTCTAAATTTTCCATGTCCCACTGGCAGAGCGCCTTATGTTTCTAATAGGCCATGAACTCGACCAGGGTCATTCTCCCGCCTTATGTTTCTAATAGGCCACCAACTCGATCAGAGTCATTCTCAACGAGTTCATAAGAAGTGATCTCATTCTTTTCTTTAGGTCCATGTAGACAACACACCTTGATTTTCTTAATTGATAGTGTAACTAAAGGAGAAATTATGGATAGAAGGGAATCTCACAATTTACACAATCCAATAAGTGGTCGACATATTTTGTTAAATAAAGTTTCTTAACCACTCATATCTCTTGATTTGAGGATTGTGTGTGATAAAATCTTTTTGCCCCTCATTTCTTCTTTATACGCAATTTACATAAAATGAATCAAGATCTTAACCCTCATAATGAAAATGCATAATTTAATTTGCATAAAAAGAGAGTACATATTTAATTTATAGATTAAAATAAGAAATTAACTACATGCAATATTACAACGCAATATAAAAATGAATTCATATTACCTTATAAATGAACAGTGAACACTTTTTATGAAAACTAATTTTTTAATCTCTAAATCCCCTAAAATGATTATTTATGCACCCCTTCAAAAATTAAAGATTATCTATCGTAGTTCTTCCCTCAATTGCATGAAAAGCAAGAAATGGCATTTTTTTTTTAAAATGTTATCAAGTGTCCAATGCATAAAAATAGCTTTCCCTTCCATCTATAATATCACACGATACCATAAATTGAATTAACAAGCATCAATTAGGTGATAGCTCGTTTTGATTTGTACTAAAGTCAAATATTTTATTGCAAGATATGCATCTAATTGATTAAGTTGGAGCTGTTTTTAAAGCTGCAATATCTCTGTATTTTTTGTTTAGCCAAACATCACTCAAAGATTTCAACCAAACAAAGACTTAATTGGTAGGATATAATCCTATTCCTGAACCTGACTGAAATCATATAATTAATCCTTTGTATTATTATTCTTATTCTTTTATTAATGATGGAAGCAAAGTAGGTATTTGTTCTGTATACATGTAGCTGTAGAGTCCTTCACCCCTACCCTTAATAGGGACCTTACATGGAAATTTAGGCCTTTTTTCCAACTTGTATTGAAACTAAAACTCTCAATGCTTCCACAAAATTACATATACAACAGTTAACAAGGACATATTGAACTGTTGCTTCTACTCTTCTGCATTAGGCTCTACCCAACGTCCATGCTCTTTTATTAGATCAATCAATGCATTGGTTGCATGTTCCATCGCAATTCCGCGCTTCACCACAGTCTGCAATAATTGTAGAAAAAACAAGAACTTAATCTCAAGGTTCATTAAAAATCGTACGCAGCCTTGCCTCTACAAGCAGTGAGACTGTTTTCAGGATTTGAACCTGTGACCTCATGGCCACTAAGCAAACACGGTTGTGCCAAGCTCGCCGTCTTAAGGTTCATTAAGCATACAACGTTAAAAAGATGGTTTTTTTCTTCTAGAAGTTAAGTTTTAGTAATATGGGCATGAAGAAGTAAAGAACATGTTACCTTTCCAACATAGAGATCAATCTTTCCGGGATTACCACCCACATAACCAAAGTCTGCATCAGCCATCTCCCCAGGTCCATTCACAATGCATCCCATGATTGCAATCTGATGCCGGAAAAATAAACATTGCATAGTTACACTCATGTAATTTATAAACTACGGAAATCACGTTGAACTCCTTTGAGGTTTGATTTAATTACACCATATAGTCTCTTGTCTTGGAAGTTATAAAAAGGGAGGTCAGTGTAATTTCAATATCACAAATGTAATCATAATATAAACCCCGAGAGGTTCGTGCAATTCTTGAAACAAGAGGATACTTTGTGTAACAAAGTCGATATATTCCCTATAATAAACTACGATGCATGGTTATAAGTGTGGGTGTGGAGCATGCGCTGCAGAGGAAAAGAATTAGTTAATTACCGATACACCAGGCAGGTGCGATGTCTTCTCTCGAATTTCTGCACTTATTTCTTGAAGATCGAACAATGTTCTTCCACAGGATGGGCATGACACATACTCCTGCAACACATGTTAGGCTTATAAATAAAGATCATAGATATTTGTTTTTCGAGTTCAGTCTACGTCTTGTCTATGCTTGAACTATATACCGTCTTTGTGTTTCTCATTCTGCAGCCTTGCAGCAAATTGAAAGATGTGTTTCTTAGAAATTCAAATTCCTGGTCTGGGGCTTCTAAAAGAAGACCGTCTCCAAGCCCATCAACCAAAAGGGCTCCAGCATTAGTACCGGCACCAATCACTAAGTCGTCCCTGTAAGCGGAATGGATTAGGTTTCACTAAGATTCATATTTCTTGCATCTTAACCAACAAATACCACAAATTGCGTTACCTGTGAATCCCGGTTGGAAAGTTTATGTGGTGAATGACAGCAAAGTTCAGAGAATTTTCTGATAGGTACTCAAATAGCCTGACGACGATTCAAGATATAAATATTATGAGAATTCTATTAATCAGTGAAGATTAGTTTTATAGATGAAGCTCGGAAATTTCATCGTATTGTTTACAGCAAATGATTAATCATGAGCAACATTCTCACCTCCTTGCTGCATGAACCCTGCTAACATTCTCTTCCGTGTACGACAGGTCATGGAGAATCATAGTAGCATCAACACCTTTGAGAATTTCTAGTTCTTCATAAGGCTCATCCCCTCGTAATGAGACAACCAAGCGTGTGCCTAATGGATCACCAATTCACATTAGATCAAACATGAACATTGAAGCGGGTGAGGAAAATAAGTTCGGAGTAAATTACACAAAGCAAAGGGCGATCCAATGCACGAGACTCCCACCTAGTGAGGTCTAGGGAAGGGTAGATGTACATAGTCTTACCTTGTAAGCGAAGAGATTGTTTCCATTATTTGAACTCATGACCATGTCACAAGGCAAGTTTCAAAGTAAATTACACATTTTGAGTAATTTATGTAATAAATTATATCTATGTAACGAATCTTTAGTTTTGAAAAAAGGTTTCTGTGATGCCATTAAATCTGAATGAATGTTCATGTAATTTATTTAGAATGTATAAAAAGAAAAACTCGGAGTGAGCAGCACCTTGTGGCAAAAGCTTATAAGCTCCAGTAGATAGTTCATTGAGGGTAACCAGAACCATGGCATTGGGTAACGGCTTCGTTAGCTGCTCCGACAAAGGAGTTATAATCCCCATACTTATATCTATCAGTCTTTTCAGAGCTAGACGCTGATCACAGTATACAAAATTGGAAAGGGAAAGAAAATCATTCAATTATTGCAATAAATTATAATGCCGAAATAATTTGATTGATAATGAAGCAGAACAAGGAAAATCTTATATTTCGACTTGGTTGCCAAAGTGGAGGATCTTACGGCATTAGCATCATCTACTGGAGGAAGTTCCCGCAATAAGATTGAATCTACTGTAGCCAGATCCTGAATGTAAAGGTCCTACTATGTCAATAACTTCTTATTTAAATCCATAAGACATTCGTCGAACAGAATAAAGTAACAGAAACCTTAAATGGCATGCCAATAATGAGTTTAGCAGCAAGTGACTTGTATAGCAGCTCCGGATTCTGTAAAAGTCAGGGGCCGAATTCTTTCAGAAAAAGATTAAGAGAATTCAAATGTGATACACATAAACGGATATTCTTTTAGAGACATCTAGCCCGACAAACAGAAGAGGTGCCGATTTGTTACCTCTAACTGGTTCAAGGAGACTGACATGAGAACAGAACCATCCCGGTGCAGAGCACCTCTGTAATCCACCTCTTCACCCTGTACCATGATGGATAGTTCACGTATAAGTACGGATGGTGCCAAAAGAAGGAAATTGTGTGTGTGGATTTGAGGTATATATTTGGTTTAGTAGTCTAAACATTTAATAGTTTAACCTCTTTTTGAACTGGCAATTGACCAGATCGGCGCTGGAAGTCAAAATAATGTCGGTGCTTTTCTTCAAAAGGTGCCTGAAGGAGCGATTAAAAGAAAGTTCTTAGCATTTGAGAATGTCGGATTTTATACAGTTTAGGCGTGTGAAATAGAAATCTGTTTTGAATCATACCACCCCTTTCTGAAGTTCAGAGGCTCTCATTCCAAGGTTTGCCAACCTTCTGCAAGGATCTATCTCCTCCTCGGGTGGTTCGGTGAGAGAAACTCGAATTGTATCGCCCAATCCGTCCTGATAAACAGCATATCATCAACATGCATTGCATGAATTCTAAACATCTGGATGAATATTTCTATTTTATATGCAATTAATCATATGCATACCTGAAGAAGCGTTCCGATTCCAATTGCAGACTTCATCCTCCCATCCTCACCTTCTCCGGCTTCAGTAACTCCTAAGTGCAATGGGTAATCCCAACCTTGCACAAGCATTTCAGCTACAAGGGAGCGATATGCCTGGACCATGATAACCGGGTTGCTCGCTTTCATAGAGAAAACGAAATTGTGGAAGTCCAACTTTCGGCATATCCTTGCAAATTCAAAAGCAGATTCAACCTGTCCAATCATAGCTTAGTAAGAAAGGCAATTCTCTTTGCGGGTACATAAATGCATTGCAGTAGAAGAGGGGGAAGAATTGTCTGCTTACCATTCCCCTAGGAGAATCTCCATAATAGCTCATTATACGATCTGAAAGACTGCCATGGTTCGTCCCGATGCGCATCGCTCTCCCATATTTCTTACATTTTTCAACCAATGGTGTGAAAACCTGGCATTTAATAACGCTTAAAAAAGGTCAATAAGTTCATAGTTCAGTTGTGATATTAATTCTAACTGGAATTGAAAAGAAGAAAATAAATTCCCGATTCCTTTATAAATTTTTAAGCAAGATTTATGCAATACATAAATTGTCCCGATGTCCGTAGTAATGACTAAGGATGCATGCATGAGAGATGAATGGCCCAAAATTAAAGTGCTGATAAACTAGTGTAATGCATGCGCTACACAAAAAACTTAGAGATAAAACAACAGATGAGAAGTTTGACCTGTTCAATATGCTCAAGCTCTTTCTGATAATCATCTTCTGTGTACTCTAGTTGTTCAAATTGAGCCCGTCTGTCAGCTGCAAAAGACCATCATCGGCATTGTGGGTTCAGAATAAAAGCAAAAATAAAATAAAAGAAAACTAATGAATTAAGGAAGATATGCTACCGAAATTGCCAGGGTTGACACGAATCTTGTCAAAGCATTCAGCAACTCGCAAAGCGATAGCAGGGGCAAAATGAATATCAGCCACCAATGGTATGTTGTAGCTGGACAAAGATGAATAAGGACACATTTGAAAACATGAATTATATAGGCTTAAAGCATCAACCATGTCCAATATATAGCACACAATAATTTATACTCACTTTTTCTGCACAAGGGAGTTTTTAATCTCAAAACATGCATCAGCTTCTCTCTTCCCTTGAACTGTTATCCGTACGATATCAGCTCCTCTATCAGCTATTTTCATCACCTGCCGATCGAAATCAGATAAGTAAACATAACAACTAAACCCATCAGTCAAATTTAATCCATAAGAGTAAATCACATAAAAGCATGCACAATTAATGCAAAGCAGAAGAGCGGTTGTATAACCTGTTCAACGGTTCCAGCTACATCCTTTGTATCAGTTGTAGTCATTGTCTGAATTCTTATAGGATGTTCACTACCAATAGACACATCACCAACCTTCACTGTCCTTGTTTTCCTCCGAATAGTTTGGTTTAATGATTCACAATACTTTTGCCTAGGAACTACATTTACATTGTTACCCATGCATCGGGTGAAAGTAAAGTAAGTAAATAACCACTATACGAAAAATAACACCTAAACAATAATTAGAGAGGCCATTTAGGAATGAAAAATGGATGGATAAAAAACAAAACTAAAAGTCTTAGAAACACTACCAGGAAAATATGTGAAACACTAAAGTAGTGGATTTGAAGCTAAGACAGAATTTTTAACAACAATATGTTTTATAGCATATTCTATTAGCTTTAATTTGAAAGGAACATAAATATCAATTTGCATGTGTCACTCTTGAGGTTTTTCGGAAGGCGTCTATCAAAACAACTTGAAGGTAAAATCATAGACAGGATAGGATATAGCTTCATGCACGTATATTCACATAAGGGGCATTTGTGCAGAAAATAAAATGAGGGCAGTTATCATAATCAAATGATGAAAACTAGGCAGATACGAGGTTTAGAGATCGTTCGTTTAAGCTTTAAAAGGTGATTCCAAAAATAAAAATAAGTGATTTTCATTGTATCTTGTATGTAAATAAGAAGCTATTTTGCTTTTGGCTACATAGAATTAAACAAAGTAAATTTCTTGCCTTCTCTCCTCTCTTAGGTAGAAGCTATTTTGAAAAGAAATTATAGGTTCTCAAAAAAAGCAGAATTTCAGTTTTTTTTACTTTTTTTGCAAAAACTCAACCAAACAGAAGCCACATTTGTTCAGGGTAAAAAAAATTGATTCTCCGTAAGCGTTTTCGGAAGAAATTTTTCCATGAGACTGAAAAAATCAGTTTCTCCAAAAAAGCCGAAATTTAGCTTTTTTCTTCAATTAACAGATTTTTAATTGAAGCCCAACCAAACAAGCATATGAAACATCAAAAAAAGGATTTTTTTTCCTTATAAAAATCACAAATTTTGAGTGAAAAAAGCTAAAACAAATGGGCATGCAAATTAATAGATGAAGAGACTGCATAATATACAAGAATTAGAAAACAAGAAATGAAAATATATACCCAAAAGAGGAGTTCCTGATGATGCAGGTTGAAGTTGAAGAATATCTTGAGCAGGATTTGAAGAGTTTCTTATAACTAAAACCCTCTTTGTCTTTCCAGATTGCACTTTCTTCATATCAGAAACTCTCACAAAATCCATACTTTTTCCAAACCCATTACTGTAATCCCAAGTGTTGATGGTTGAAAATGAACCTGGTATAGCTCTTACACTTGAAGCCATTTTTGAAGCACCTTAATCAAATAAAGATTGCAAATTTATGAATCAATGGTAACAATAGCATAGAAATACAAACTCCATATACAACATAACATAATACTATAATCAAGGGTCAAAAGTCAACATTCAAATGTCAAAACATTACATTGGTTTACCTGATAGAGTGAAAGAGAATAATTGTTTGTGACTATGATGATCTTGTGTTGTGTTCCTCAGCACTAAACAAATATTATCCTTTGTCAATACAAGGTTTAGTACAATGTATATTTTGTACTATGTGTTTATGTACCCAAATTATTAAAAAAAAATGAAATAATTAATAAATTATTTAATGAATATATTTGTGATTATTGATTCAATATATCCACTCTAATTTTTTATTTTTTTTTATTTTTATTTGGGGTATTTTGTTGGGTTCAAATATAACACTGTTTGGTGAGTGCTTTTAGAAAACTCAGTAGATATTTTTTGAATTTAATTATTATTTAACCATTCATAGAAAAGGAATGTGATTTTATGCAATGTTATTTACTTATTTATTTCCTTTTTCTACCTTACCCTTTATAAGAAATTAGTCAATCTAATACCATTTTTAAAAAGTGACATTGAATCACGTAAATAAATAAAAAAACAACTCCAAATTGTTTGGTTTATTATCACCTATTTGTTCATATTCAAATGCACAACCAACAACTTATTTACTATATCAAATATTAAATATTAAATGTTCGATTCTTGAGAGCGACAAAAACATGTAAGAAATAGCTTAATAGTGCAAGGTCTCACTAAATTCTAGAATATCGTACTAGATCAAAGGTCAAACGTTCAATTCTGGAAAGCAATAGGTACTTATGAAAAGGGACAACCACATAACTTGATTATACACCCAAAATGCATATGATTTGTTTATTTTTATTCATTCTTTGTATTAGATAGTAAAATGTTGATGAATATTAAAATTAATACAATAGGGGAGGAATATCTACATTTGAAATTTTAAAAAAAATTGTTTACTTAGTGTCAAATAAAGATTCTGGTTGTTAGGAATATTCCGTCTTGAGAAGTAAGGCACAACAGTCATTATCGAGCTTAGAGTGTTTTTGGTAGGAGAGAATAAAGAAAGGAAATAGAGACCTACCAACTTTTGGTTCCTTATCTAAGTGAGAAGAAATGTTAAAATTGTTTTTTTGCATTTCCTATAATATATTTATCTTATCATATATTCATTATTATTTATAAAGAGTAAAATTGTCTATTTAATACAAATATATTTTCTTTCTCTTTTACTTATTTCATATTTCTTTTCTACCAAACAATTCTTACGATCATTTCTTTTTCTCCACTCATATTCTTTCTTTTTATCTTATTTTATTTCCTAAACCAAATAAATCATTAATGAAATTTAGTAAGGATTTCTTAGTTTTTTCCTCCTAATTCCTAAAGGGCATTTGACATAAAATGATAAATAATTAGAATCATTATATTAAGTTAACTATGTACATCAGAATACCTAAATTCACACATTCTCAAGTGTTAAATTCAATTAAAAGGAAAATAATTTTATAAATAAAATAGAGCATAATATCCTATTTCATAGCAATCTTATTCGAAATTAGTACGCTATGGAATTTTTCTAAGGATTAATATCATATAATACTTTTTTTTCTGAAAGTAATTAATACTACTTATGGAGGAAATTCTACGAAATATTATAAGAATAAAGTATTATTTGATTATTTAAGAAATAATTCAATATTTATATAATTAATTTGTTTAATAATTCTCTCTTAAATATATTTTGAGCGGAATTCAACATTACACTCATATTGTAAAGAGAATTACACGCTCTTAGATATTTAATAAAATTACACATAATACCTCTTTTTTATAGTAACACAAATTACTCCTAATTTATATACGTCCATTATCCTAAATTTCTAATTTATATAGGCACTATATTGAGTATCATATATTTAAACAAGAGAAGTGTCGAATGTAATTAAGTTAAACCTCTGATTTAAATAACTAGAATCAGAACATTGAACATAAACAAAAGACCTTGTGCCTGTGAACCATAGAACTTGTAAAGGTAGCCTGATAATACATGCATTAAGATTAGTGGTAAAAAATGATGTATTTATATTATAATCAATTTAATCCATTTTCTTCAAAATCTCATAATATCCTCAAACTTTATTCCATCAATATAAAGTGATTACTGTTTCAACTAAAGAATGATTTTGCAATATTGCATCTTACAGGTTTAATCCATTATATTTTTTGATTTTACTAGTTTAATCCTTAAAAAAAACCTTAAATGGTCCCAAAAATAAACGTGAGTCAATTAGTCACTTTTGGGGTCAAATTAGTCTCTACCAAGTGTTATAAAACATGATAAAAATGACTAATTTGACCCACATTTAAAATTCTCTGGGACCATTTTGGGTTTTTAATTTTTTGATGGAATAATTTGTTATTACTTCGGTATCCATAATAAAAGGCTTGAAACAGAAATGGTTATGTTGCTCATGCATTTCTATGCATGTTATATGCTAGTTAAGGAGACAAATTGAAACCTTAGATTATCAAAAGCATAATTAAGTTTTGTTTTTTGGGTCAAATAAAATCATTCTCTTATGACTTTGTGAGTAATGCTAACAATACATGTTTTCTACAATAAACCATTTTGTTGTCAACTTGATCTTCTCTTTATTATTGGATCTCATGCATTCATATCTCTTGAAATATGTTATTTTACAATGTCTCGATAACTTCAAAAAAAGTTATAAATATAATTTGTATAGAGGATAAAATAAAGGTTCGATCCCCTTGAGCGATATTGTCGGAAGGTACAGCGAAACATCCAAGAATAATATTTCTTACCCATAAGTTGATGGATTAGTTGGTTAATAAAAAATTAAAAGTGCCATTAAGAAACTAAATGCCACTACTGAAGTTCACTGCATCATGTTATATCTGGCATTGAGGCCTTAACATACATATATATTACTACTGAAGTTCACTGCTGAAATGCTAAGTTTCATACATATAACTAAATAGAAACAATTCCATAGCAATATAAAGCTATAGTCCTATAAACTATTCTAAGTTGCAACATCATAATCTATAAATTCTACCACAGCTTATTCACCTATGCAATATAATAGAAGCTGCACAGACATCACTTCAACTCTGATCTAAGTTCTGATGATTCTAAACCATAATTTGAGTGCGGTTCGAAGGGCCTGTTTGTGATGCAGCATTTATAGTTTGAGGGTATTGTCCTTCTGAATGTGTCACCCCTTGTGAACCATTTTGCTGCATTGTTAAAGCTTGCCATGTTCTTCTCCATTTAAAAATCTCTGCTACAATTGAACTTCCACTCATCACCACACCAAACCCGGCAAATGTTGCTAGAAGGATTGACAGAATTGCTTGCTTACCAACCTGCATAGCACCAAGCTAATCCATTGAAGTTAGTATGCTAGTGATTCTTCATTTTCTGGTTTCATGCACATTGTAATGCAAATCTAAAATCATGGACTACAAATATCTCGATCGGATAGATGTCAAATAATTTTATCAATCTTTGATTCATGTGAGAAATAATTGTGACAAGAATTTAGCTCGTAAAAATGTATTACCAAGGGGTAAAATATATGTCCGAAGAGAACCACCAAAGTAAATTGGATAGAAGCATAAATCCAGGTGAACCTGCTCTTCACTAGACATAACAAAAGTTCAGAAAAATGGGTTTATGTATGTTAGTTATACTCAACCAAGAATAACAAAACTTTCAAAACAAGAGTCATGTCAAAAATCTATCATCAATTGCTACATCGTTTTAATATAAAAGCTTCTATAAATAATGTTGGCCGATATATCACAATTGTCCGGGTGTGTTGAGTCCAATGCTCAAATCGCTAAATGATTTTGCTTATAGGGCATTTTAGATTCATAAACTAAACTATGGTGAAGTCAGAAGAAAAGTATCTTGACGATATTTATCAAGGATCTTTTGCAAACCTACCCATGGTTGATGATGTCATGGCAGAAAGTAGACCCAATACACAGGAAAATGGAAGAGACAAGTAAATCGCCCGGGATTTCATTTGTTTAACCTGCAGAGATTTGAATAAATTAGGCTATAATTTTTTTAACTTCGATAGATCTGAGAGGATTTTTATTCTCACCAGTAGTTCCTCAAGAAAACAGAAATATGCAAGCATGCTGACAAGGACAAGCACTGGCAGTTCCTGCCAAACCCTGTTCAATTGTGCCAAGAAACAATACACGTGTGATGGCTGCAGTACTCCGAGGAAAATATTGAGTGTGTCGTAATATTCTAAGACTACTTGAAGAATGAAACTCAATAGTAAAGTTTTCAAATATGGATTGCAAGGAATAGTCCTTCAACTTTAAATCAAGCAAGAGACCAGATTGTTATGAAAGTGTAATAATAGATTGTTTAAGCCGTAAACTTATCGTGGGTGTACTAAACTTTTGATAAATCCACAGTTATCTTATAATTTCAATAATTCAATTTAGATGCACAACAGTATTATACTGATTGGCCCTATATATTAGATATTCATATGTGAAGAGGCGTAGCAGCTAGTGAAAAGTAATGCGGAATTTTGTCAAAAAATGAACGACTAGGTGGCAGGATGGATGGTGGTTCATGAATGCTAACTTACGGATTTAGTATGATTCAATGAACAAGTGAGAAATAAGATTCTATGACATCCATTTACTCCCAATTGAAGCATATTGTCAGAACTAATTCATCCGATACAAGTAATGAACGTTATCTGGGACAAAAATAACTATACATGCCTGAGTTCATTACGGTGAGGCGTTGCTCCAGTACTCTGAGGTTGAGCATTTTGGACACGTAAGAGAGTGACCGAGAGATTCTGAACTTCTTCCTTGCACACATCACAGGTCTTGTTACCTTTGATACTAAACCATTTGATAGCACATTCTTGGTGAGCCAAGGCAAGTTCACCTTTGCAGCTGCATTCCATCTTGAACGTCTCACCTCCTTCACATAGCTCAACCATACATATTCTACACACAGCTTCCTCTGCGCCTATATCTTCACCATCAGCGTCACCATTTTCTGAACCAAGATAAGCTTTAAGTCAAGTTAACTAATTTTATGTGTTACGTAGGAATAGAAACAGTGTGCTTTAGATTTAGAAAGTAAACTAAGATACCATGAAAGAAAGTCAGACATATTTTAAAAAGAAATGCACTTTCAGCTACTTTTAAATAAGTTTCAAGAAAGAAAAAGACATCATTGTACAAAATAAATATACAAAATAGGAAGTTATGGGAATAACTTGAAAATCCGATACACTAAGAGAACACATTTCAATCTGCATTAATCCTCTAGGAAACAGCCTTAGAAATATATTTTTGATATTTTCCTAGCTGCTAAACCTTGGCATGTCATAACTGTGTTGATCCAGAGAATCCAAATCGAATTTCGAATTTTTTTTAGCGATTTTCATGAATGCATATGTAATAAATACCAGTATTCTGTGTTGTGGAACTGGTCAACCATTCATTCCCTTTCTTTACTTGAGGGGTGGAAATAATGCGGAAATGTGAATCCATCCTCCTTATGCTTTGTTCTTTGCTATTGACAGGCACTGAATTAGACCGAGCTATTGTCCCCTGGCTCTCCCTTATCTGCAAAAGGGAACTATTAGGCTAGAGCAAAAAGAGTAAATGCATTTCTATGATGCAAAACTCAGCAGCGATTGAATATAAAACGGTAAGGAAGCAGTGGATATATGAGAGTTACTGTCATATTCCTAAGCCTTCATGAAACAAATGCAGCAAATGTTCAAATCCATGTCCAAATTATTTGTTAATGAACCAACATGTCCATTACATATATCTAAGACTAAGAGTCATTTTATTACTACGGTGCTTAAAATCTTACATATGGAGAACCATCAAAACATCCACCAGGAGCAAATTCTGTGTTTGCATGTCCAAATTCTTCTACGGGTAATGACGATGTTCTCCTAATCTTCGGAGTAAACATCTTAGCCATGGACACTGATCTTGGGATTGGAGATTTTTCTTGAATTCCGGAAAAGTAACTATCTGGAGTTGCAGTAGTAAGATTAGCCTTCTCAATATCTGATGATGTCCTTTGCCTGAAGGTCAATTTTGGTAACATGTTTCTTATGGATGGTTTGCCTCTTGGTGCTGAAGGCCCCGGAGCAGAATTACTATTTGGAGCATCGACGGATCGAGAAGTCGCAAGAAAGTTCACTCTCTTAGTAGCAGGACCTGGACTTGGTGTCATTGGCATCTTTATTCCAACAAAATCCTGACCAGACTCTAATGATGTTGTTCTTGAGGGTACTTCCAGCACAATATTCTTCTGCCTATTCCCATGCGATGTTTCTTCGGCTACTCCCATCGGATCATCGAACTATAATAAATACCATATAGAAATTCATGAATAAGTATTCAAATACAATTAAGTCAACAACTTATCAAACTAATCACCAACCTTTCTTTCCTCAAAGTCTCAGCTTATTAAACTAATAGAAACTAGCTAAGATAATTGAAAAATAATATAGTCCTTAAACCAAAATCAACCTATAAATATCATATGAAATTGATGAATAAGGTATGCAGTCAATTTTTACCTACTAAAGTACAATTAATTCAACAACCCATCAAAATAATCACCCTCTTATTACACTAGTAGAACCTAAGCTAAGAGAAAATGGAAAAACATACTCAGTTCAGAATTTAAAACAGAGATTATAGTCCTACAAAAAATTAAAAATTAAAAATAAGTAAAGGGTAAAGTCAAGGCAAATAGAAAAGGAAGCAGCAGAAAATGAAAATCACAACAAAGTAAAAGTATGAAAATACAAATAATTCAAAAGCTCATGAATTAACACAGAAAAAATACCTTGTGAAAGGGAAGAGAAATTGTTCTGTTGCAAGAAGAAGCTGCAACATGTGTTTGCTCAGAACTCATTTTTGAGATTACAATTAACAAAAAAGCAAACCCAGAACTTGGAATTCCAAGATTAACTAAAAAAGGAAATAAATTTCAATTCTTTTCAGGCAAATATAGTTTTTTATAGCAATATATAGAGGCAGATTGAAGTATAGCCAAATTGTGATTTGTTTGAGGGAGAAAAGGGAAAAAGGTTAAAATGGGTAACGTAAAGTGTTTATGAATAAGGTTGAGGACATAGAAACATGGTTATGAGGATCATGTTGTTGTTCTTATGCCACTCTCACTTCTTACATACACTTCCACTCTTCAATGCTCCCTCATTCATCTCTCTCTCTGCAAGTGTGTAATGAAATCCTAATTCCTTTTTTTATTTCAATACTAACATTATGAGTTTTCTATATGAGAAAAAATATACCCCAAAAGTGTAACATTCAATATTCATTTTCAATCATTCAAAAAAAATAATCCAAATGAACTGCAGATAATGTACTATGTATACATCTTTACATACATCTTTATGTACATAGATTTAATACTCTTTCTATATTATCTTATCGTAAGAGTTTTTTATATTTATCATTATATTATTAATGTTTAGTTACTGTTGACTTTTTTAAATAATGGATAACACATTGGTTGAGTGATTATATATAAATTTCTACATTTTTTTGCATTATATGTAGTCAGTATATCATTCATTTATATATTTTTGAAGAGTTAATAATGATTAAGAATCAATGGTGGATGATTAACTAACAGTGTATAAAACTCTTATATTATTGTGCATTTTTTTCTCATTATTAATATGATAAGGATGCACATTTACAGTCCCATAATCAGTGTCATATCCGTGAACTCAAAAAAAATATTTAAATTAAAATTTAAGTATTAAATATTTTTCTGACCAATCATAACTTATGGCATATGAAGTGACACAAATTATGGGAACAAAAAGATTTGTTTCCTATAAGATAACCATGTAAAATTATTATACTTAATCATTGAATAATATTAAAAAAATCATACACATTAAACACTCTGAGGGGTAAACTATACATAAACAAAAAAAAATTAAGATTGTTGTGTTCAATAGAGTATATGAGTTACCTAAGTTGATAGTCATGTAGTCAAATAACAGAGCTTGATTGTTAGAATTAGTTTGGAAGTAGTTAAACATTTTAAAATAACTTAATATATAATATTGCATTATATTAGGTAAAAAATAACAATTATTATACAAAAGGGCAAAAGTTAAAAACATTACTGTCATTGAACATTTCTAAACACTCATTTAAAGCTTTTGGAAAGTAACTTGGCAAAACTTTTCAAAAGCCAAAAATCACTCTCTACATTTTGTTGTTGAGTTAATAAGTTATTATATATATAAGTTGATAATATAACCACATAGTAAGTTTTATGTTTTTATACGTCTTGTTCTTTATTAGAATGGTGTGTTATTTGGTAATATAGGCTCTTAATTAAAAAATTCACATGACTTTTCATTTCCATAAATTGTTTTAGAATGAGATCGGGTTGACTAGAATCCTAACCGAGTAACATTTTACTCAATTTGGTCTAGTCATGATTAATTGGGTCGAATATGATCAGGTTTAATCGAGTTTAAGATTGAGATTAGTTTCAAAAATTAATATAATTAATATTTATGATTATGTAAATGACAAACATGACTCAGCCCGACCCGTTACACATGTTTGTAAATACTTATTTAATTGTCTCCAAAATAATAATATATATTTGACCTAAAGTAGATAAAACATTTTTTTTGCAACAACTTATCTATTAATATAGTTTCATATTTTTAATCGTATTTTTAATTATTTTATTTATTTATTTATGACACTAATATTTTTATTATATATATATAGAAATAATTGACAAAATATCTACATAAATATTATTTTATATTTCAAATTATATATTCATAACAATAACTATTATTGATAAGCTTTATCTAAAAGAGAATTCATCTAATTAAATCTAAAGTCGGGTTCGGAAAATACTAATTCAATCAATACTCATGATGGTTGGGTTAACCTTTAAATCTAGGATTAAATTCGGGTTTAAAAAACAACTCTCGAATCCTATATAGAATGAGAAGACTTATTTGGTGAAAAACAAGTCACATTCACAATCTAGATCAACCTTAGTGTATCTTCACTTCCAATGTAAGATGATAATGATGATGAATGTTGTTGCAAAAGGTAACTAAGTGACGCACTTTAACATATTTTGTGCCTGCTTTTGGGTTATTCACTGAACCTCTTTGCACTCACGTAATTATTGTGGGGTAGTTTGTTTAGAAGAACATGCAAAATGTAATAATAAAGTCTTTGGTGATATATGAAAAAGAGGGTAAAGTGGTTTCCTTTTTCATTACACCAAATCACATTCAATCTAGAAATAAATGAACGGTGATGAGTTTTTATATCTTTTATATTACCTCTTACTTATATAAGGAGTACCACTTCAAACAAAGTCCAACAACACGTTAATCTAATAAGGTAAGGTTTCACTTGATTCCTAGGATGACCAAAAGAACAATGATTTGATTTATGTGAGTGACACTTATTGTGAGTGATAGTCATGCATCCAAAAATGATTAATTTCTTACCGAATAGATGAGGAGATATCTTTAACAGTACCAAAAAATTCAAATAGAGGGAAAAAATATGTACACCAATTAATAGTTTTTTAACCATATCATTGTATTATCTATCATTCATTTTTAATCATTATTGCATTTTCAGAAAAAGAAAGTAATACAAGTGAATAATAGTAACTGTATATCATTCTTTACAACAGTTTTTTCAAAAAATAGTATATACTTATGGATCGAAAACTTGTAATATATGTAGCCTAAAGCTATACATTGATTAAGAAATGGTTATGAACAACTCCTATTGTATGTCACACATTAATATTATTTTTGTTATGAAATCTAATAAATTAATGGTGAATGATTTGCTGTTAAAAAACACTTATAATATCAATATACAATTACTAATTTTCAAAGAAGAAATGATATCTGGCATATATATACTAAACAAGACAATAGTTGAGCAAAATATCATACCTATGGTACACATGTCAAAAAAGAAATAACAAATAAGACATTGAAATATACATTGCAACTACCTTTTTTATGCACAAATAGATTATATATTAGGGGTTCCAATACTTACCATATATATGAAAAATGATTTATTTGTTGATGAACACAAAAATATATGTTGATAACTTCTACGTTTAGAAAGAAACTAGTTTTTGGTGATTGGCTTGAATCACCTTTGATGCACACCAAAATGGAGGAATATGTATTAACAATGATGGTAAAATTTTAGAAAATATTTAAAAAGGATGAGAGGTATATGTTAAAAAATGGTTTTATATTGTGTAAAAAATCAGCACAACAAAATCATTTTGTTAACTATTGTCATAGGACAATGGCTCAAAAATCCAAAAAAAGAGAGTAAATTTGTATTTGGAAAAAATATCACCTTACTTCATTAAATAGACTGTTTACTACTTTAAGTTTATATTTTTTTAAATTAATTCCTAGACTATTTATCCAAAGAACAATAATAAATAAAACTATTTTAAGATAATAAAAAAATTAACTAAAATTATTATTACAAAATATAAAACCTTACATGTGAAGTTAGAAATTTGAATTTTGAAGTCACCATTTCTGGAAAATTTTTATTCTAGTCATCATCACCATCACGATTTAGAGATTAATCTCACAATGTTATATTGTCCGAATCCCTGAGACAAATATCAAAACATGCCTCGTATAAGAAGAGGCCTAAAACTCATGGTTTAATGATCTTCCCTTAAGCAAACAACAGGCCAATTTTGTCCAAATTGATCAAAAATCAATTAATATCAATTTAAATATTGAAATTGAAATTAAAATATAATAAATAAATAATTAATACATAGAATTAAAATTGAATTGGAGGATGTTACCAACATATGTTTTTCGCAATGGCGATAAAGGGCAAAAAATACCGTCAACAACGATGGTTGGACAACTCTATTGACGATGGTGCTTAAAAGATATCGCAAGTGATGACAACCGATTAATGTCAGCCTAAGATGACATTGATAAGATGGTACTACCAATGATAATGATTTTTATACTATTTGATAAGATTTATTTCTATAAATTACTACACAAAGTGCAAAAATGTGTAAAAGTGATTCACATTTAAACCTAGCTTTGCCTCGTGCCTCTTCACTTCTAATGTGAGGTTATGATGAAAGTTGGTACAAAGTCATTCACTTTGTCATATTTTGTGCTTGATTTTTGGATTATTTACCGTGCCTTTTTTCATTCACGCAATTATTGTGAAATATTTTAAGGTATGTTTGGATATTTAATAATGATTAGAGTGGAATAAATTAAATTGAGGTGGAATGAGATAAAATTATCACTCCATTGTTTGGCTTTATTTCATGACTAAACAAAAGTTGTTTGGAAAACGGGTGAATTTGTAAAACTTACATTTATGTATAAAACATATGGCCACTTAAAAAGCCAAATTATAAAACGGGCAAGGCTCAAGAAATTTTAAAAAATTATTTAAGGGACTAGGGTGAATATTAAAATAGCATAATATTTATATACTGACAATGTAAAGATTTATGCACATAGTCAATGCATCATCCACTATTCATTTGAATTAATTTTATTTAAGAATCAATGATGATTGAAAATGAATGGTAGATCATACAATAACATTGAAAAAAACTTTTGACTGTCAGTATTCAACAACATAGGGATAAAATGAATTGATAAAAATAAATAAATGAATAAATGAACTTATTTTGTAATTATTAAATGATTAAATTCAATAAATAAATATAAAACGCTTAATAAATTATACGTGTGAACTTTAAACAAAGAGGGTGTCTTGACAATAAATGTAAGTAAGTAAGCTTGTAAAAAAATCGTGGAGAGATTGCCTGTTTGCTTTTGCAATAAAATTCTATTATGGTAGATTTAAATGTTGTTATTGAAATCAAAATAGAGAAATTTAATTTCAATTTGGTATAAATATTTTTAACTTTTGCATTTTAGAACAAAAAAGGAATAATATATATATATAATAGAAAATGATATCCTCTACTAAGTTAAGCAAAACAACGTAATTTTTTTGCTATAAGTCATTGATGTCTTGAGTTCGGGGTTGTGAGAAACTTCTTCTACGAGAAATATGAGATATTTAGGTTTGAAGGATAACATATTCAATAAATTTATGAAAGAAGTTGCATGTTTATGTATCCAAATAGGCAAATATTACCTTTCGAAATTTAAATGAATTTTACGCTTTTATCATTCCCCTACTATTTTTTCTCGATTGGTTTTAACACAATGTTTTGTGTGCTGGGGAATACATTATTAATTATGGTCACTAATACATAACAAAACATTTTTTATCTTCTTTATTTTCATATGATCATATGCATTTTTGTTAAATATAGATTACCATTTATTTTCCACTTTATTTTTTTTCTTTCACTTTTCCCACGTAATGCTATCGAACTTGTAGTTTTGACGCAACAAAAAAATTTAAATATTCGATGGTACCCCTTAAATTATTCTTGAAAAACCACTCAAGTAATTAATAATAAGCTTACGTGATAAATACGACACATAACATTCTAGGTAGATTCCAAGTTTATGAATCTAACAAGATTCAAACTAACATTTAATTTTCCTAATTTACCTTAATATTTATATTGTACTATAGTTAGTTTTATACTTTTAGGATCCCCAAATGTGCCAAGCCATTCATTTTAAAATTGAGAAAAATATATATATATCAAAGTGTAAAAGTTTTTACACTGTCACTACATTATCTACCATTAATTTTTAGTTATTATTGACTTTTAAATAAAAGTATTACAAATGAAGTGGTGGATGATGCACTAATTATGTATAAATTTTTATACTATCACTATATACATTTTAAACTCTTTAAAATATGGATGAAAAAGTATTTGTTGTGCCACCTCCACCTATCCAAATTAATTTCATACATGACAATAGTTGAGATGTGATGTGCCATCAATGCTTTTTAAATATATTATTTGTTATTTCTCAAATGAAGACATGAATTAGTTCTTTTCCTTCTCATTATCCCTTTGTGCAATCTCAAACCACGTGATATATTATATATATATATATAGAGATTTTGAACATTTATAATAAGGGAGGCTGGATACATCTATATACTTTATCCTATAACTAAAAAGACTATTTTTAGGATTATAATTAGGATAGTAAAAAACTCGATCTATGATACTCATGAAAATACTTTAAATAAATAATCACAATAATAATTTATGACTGAAAACAAGTTTTATGATACTCGATATGTAGATAACTCTAAGTTTATAAATTAAGTTTTAAATTAAAATATATATATATATATATATAATAGTTTATTATTATTATTTTAAGATTATTATACTATACATTTAATTATTATTTCATAATAAATTTATAATCATAAATTTATCATATAAATATTATATTATTCATGTAACAATTATTTTTATATATTGATTACTGCAAAATATATATAAATACGTTGAGTACCTACAAATAGCCGCTACCTACACTTGTACCTGCAAATATTGTGGGTTTAGGAATGAGAAAACTATTACTCACGTTCGTTCGGTCTCATTGTCATCCTCAATTAGAATTCAAGTATAATTTTATAGTTATTGAGCAACAACCTTATTATTGTGTCATCTTGAATATATATATAATCATCATCATAGTAAATAAAGCCTACACTTATGGATATGGAAGCAAAATAATATGACCAAAGATGTGATATTGTAATGTAGTGAATATAATGGAGTGAGGCATCAATAATTAATAGGATAAGGAATGGTAAAAACTGCATGGTGAAGTGTGGAAATGATTTTGATCACTTTTTTTGTAATTATATTGCTTCTTGGTAGTGTTCAACCATTTTAGATAGAAACTATAGGTTGGTCCACAAATTACATTATATATATGTGTATTATTGGACTCATGTACTTAGAGCATTATTAATATTGAGGAATTAAATATGGCCACACTATGAAATGCCAACTCAAACCACAAGTCATAATTCTTAGGTACACCAAACAAGCTTTTAAGTTCCCTTATCAAATGCCACATGGATAAGGGAAACCAATCACGTGGTCCCATAAAGTAATAAAAAGGATCATCCTAATTTATGAAAATCCTATCACTTTCAATTCTAATAAACTTATATAATCATTATCAACAATATATTAGTATACTAATATAAAGTTATATTGAACTCATATATTAAGTCAAAAGTGTTAATCAAAAGTGAATGATTTAATTTATCTATCAACATTTATTAGGAATGACAATCACACATTCTAAAATATATTAATTCATAACTTATATAATCCTTACCAACAATATATTAATCTAGTAATATAAAGTTATATTGAATTCCTATATATTATATTAAGTCCAAAGTGTTAATCAAAGATAAATGATTTAATTTATATGATCAATATTTATTAGGAATCACAATCACACATTCTAAAATATATTATATAAGTTGTTTTATCAACATTTTTAGCATTGCTGCCTTTAAAAGCAATAAGAATATTGACAATTGTTTTATTGATTTTTTTGGTATTATGAAGGGTATTCCTCACTCTTTTTGAGTTATGAGTTAATCTTTTTTGAGATGTGTGACCGTCATTTCTAATAAGTGTCACTCCCAAAAATTGAATCATTGACATTTTGATAATCATGAAAATCTAGGAGGACCTTACACCACTAAACCAACACATTGTTGGTAATTGCTCAATTGATTGAGTGATGATCAATATTTTATAGAGAATAATATAGATGCACTATCAGAGTAAAGATCTATACACAATATGAAGAATAAATGATAATTAAATATGAATGATGAATAATATAGTAACAATGTATACAACTCTTAAATTAGTCCACTTGGATAAATGCTTAGAACTGGGGTTACATATTGAAGAAACTGAAGTCTAGCACTGGAAAAAAAGGATGTTGAAAAAGTTAGGGCCAGAGCTACGTGGCCCAAAAGCTAGTTAGATTTTTGAAAATGTTTTTTTTGTTTCTCACATGTATCATTGCACTGAAGACAATCATATTCGAGCCGAGAATATCCACAAGTATGTGAAGCTAACTCTTTCAGTGGATATTTTTTTCATCCATAAGAATCGAATCCAATACATTGCTTAGGGGGAATCAAACATGTATTGTGTTGATCAACCCGTTTAGTTTTGAAGAACAATTTTTAAAATCAAAGTTGTGTTTTTCAGGTCTCAAAAATTAAGTAGCCTTAAAAACAATTTGGAACCTAAATAGAGACTTGAAATCAGGTGAAGGTAGACATAACAATGAGTTGTAAGTTTTGAAAGTGACACAAGAAGTTACATTCTTGTTGCGAGTATAAGTGTAATAATGTGTGTTTTCATGCACTTATTTTTGTGGGGTGGGGTGCTCCATAACTAGTAGTACAAAAGAACATGCAGAAAGGCAAGTTTAGATTTTGAGGAATAGAATAAGAGTATAATATTTATAAAGCATCACCGTAAAGATTTATACACATCCAGTGTATTATTTACTATTTATTTGTATTTTTTTGGAGAGTTAATCATGATAAAACATGAATGATAGATGATGTAGTGACTAAAACTCATACATTGTTAATGCATACAATTTTTCTCATAGAATAGTGTAATATCTATAAACTATCAGTGTGAAGGTTTATACACAATTAATATGTCATTTGTCATTCCTTTGTATTATTTTTTTGAAAAATCAATAATAATAAAACATGAATGATGAATGATACTCTAATCTACTGATATTATTACTGTGTGTGGTACACTATTCACTATTCTCTCATAAAAGATAAATATAAGCTTCAATTCACACCAAACCATTAGGCCTTGCCCAATAGGACTAGACTTTGGGTTGGGCTGGCTAGTCCTAAAAAATTTAGGTTCATAATTAGGTTAATACATTTAATGTCGACCCATTTTTTATTATCTCAATCTTCTCTTTTTACTCTCACCATCGAGAACATGGTTGAGATAGGTTTTGTGTTTAACAACTATGTATCAAAGACATGTATGAAACAACTATGTAGAATAATTGAATTGATATGTATAACATTCACGAATCACGAGCAGAGAGTAGGTGCATGTTTTATTATTTGTACGGCTTATTTAAATATGAAGATTGTATTTTTATATCCTAAAGTTTCTTCTCCTCCTATCACTTGAAGACAAATATTTATATCTTTCATCTCCTCCTATCACTTGAAGACAAATAATAGGAAGTTGTGCCAAATAAGTTTCCAAAATTGAGAAATGCTTAGCTCACACTTTCAAAAATAGTATGCAAAGTATTCACTAACACATTGTTGTTCAAATAGAAAATTGGCTGGTCGAATAGTCTCTATCAAAAAATAGTAAAATACAGGGTGGATATAAATTCCACTTATAGTACAAGTCAGAAAGATTCCATTCTCAAACATCAATGAGAATAAAATGAATCACATTCCCTAACACACTACTACCATACATTATGCATCGAGATTATGATTATATTTATTTGAAAGAAAAAACATAATGCATCATATTTGAGACTCAATAAAAAAAACTTATTTTTTAAAAATAAAAGCTTGTTTTATAACTTATGCTAGTTACCATGAAAGCTTTTAGATTATAAAAGAAGTTTCTAATCGAAAAAGTGAGGGGATCCAGTTACTTCAATAGTAAGTTTAAAAAACTTATTTCAATAGTAGCTTTAAAAAACTTATTCCACATCTTAACCATCAATTCTAGAGAAATCTAATGCTTTGAATTAGTGAGTACATCTAAATCATTAGATTTCTCTATAATTGATGGTTACGATGTGAAATAAGTTTTTTAAAACTTCTACCTAACATCGACTATGATAGGGAGGGGTCAAGTCCTGGTAAGGTTACACCATTTGGTTAAGGAATTAATCATTTTCGGAGTACGTGATTGTCCATCCCAACAAGTGTTACTCACATGAATTGAATCATTAACCTTTTGATTATTTTAGAGATTTAGTGAAGTCTTACCCCACTAGACCAATGCCTTATTGGTTAGGTAAGGTTATCTACTTTGCAATATAATTAAACCACATGTTGGGGGAATTAAAAAAACTTGTATTATAACCATGACATATGACTGAAATGTCAAATTGAACTCTATATAAATAAACTGAAAAGATTGTGATGGTAAATGCCTAAGGTTGGTTAGAGAGTAAATAGGTTAAATGATTCATGTAGGGTCAAATTGATGATTAAGTGTATAGTATACACCAAGGACAAATGAAGTGTACAAAGGAATCTAATAGGGTACTAAAGAATGGTCCCAAAAATAACCTTCCTGTTTAAAGAAGATAAATCATTTTAGGTGATATTGTTCATAAAGTGTATAACCAAACATAAGTAGGAAGCTGAAAACATAACCTGCTTAATACAGCAAAGTACAGCTGGAGTCATGGACAAGGTCCACTACCTCACCTGAGCCCTTAGGAGGGGACCTCATTTTCATAAACATCAACAAAATGATTTCAAATGTGTTCATAACTTTGTTTTCACTCATGCTTTATAATCTAAGGTTTAAAATTTGAGCATGGTGTGAACTTGTGAAGATAGATTGGTAAGCAAATATAGGAAGCAATCTCTATCATTCAACCTCATTAGCTACATCCTACAGGCCAGACATCTTCTATCACGAAAAGTGTATCACTTCATGTATCACGGCTTGTGATCGGTTAGAAAATTTTTTAATTATTAAGATTTTAACTTCAATACATTTTTTCGACAGACAGATAGAGATGGAGTGACACACTACGTCGGATAGCAGATGTACTCCGGAAGAGAAATTGAACTATGAGACACACACATATAATGATTTTCTAGGCATACATGATGGGCATGAATTTTGACAAACATGCTATACACTAGAGGACTGAAGCAGCATAAAATCAATCATCAAAATATTAAACAATAATCTCCTTGATTTATTGGTTTACATAATTTGCTAAGATACTGTAACATATTTGTGTAAGCCTACTCAGCAATCTTGAAAGTAGTTTAAAATTATGGATCAATGAAGTGAGAAATGCATCCAAATAAGCCATGTTAAAAGAAAGAAACCAAATTCTCAACTTAGGGGAAACTATCCCAGCAACAATGAACTCAGTGAATGAGTTGATTGAACATGAAAGCACCATTCAAGGCTAAGTCAGATTGTAGATACCAGCATCTTTGTGTGGAGTCAATGTAAAAAGTATCTCAACAACACATAACAGCACAATTGTACACAAACACGCCGACATGCTCCTTCACGCCAAGTACCTGCCAGTCTATGGTGCCGTTATTGAGTCCCGACTTAGGACACCATGAGTTCAGCACGATAGCTTCACCTTCCGGAGCTCTTTGTCCACCTACAACCAAGAGTTTATCTCCACAGGCCTTGAAAGCAAGGCCCCACCCATTGGAAGAATCGGCTCGGACTGGAAGCCTTCCCAATTCACTCCAAGTGTTATTCTCCTTGTCATATTTCTTCACCATGTTAGTTAGATGCTCAACCGCATATAACTGATTATCCACAACCGCTACAAGTGGAGGTGCCTGAGAAGCACCGTTAACATATGGATACATACCCTCTATTTTCCGCCAAGTTCTTGTGTTAAGATCATACTCCTCCCCACAAGTTAATGAAACAGTTGAGCTTTGCATCCCACCGATCACATAGAATTTGCCATCCATAAAAAAACCAGAGCACAATCTACGTGGTGTGTGCATGTTTGGCAACAGTTCCCATGAACCTGAGGAGGAGTCATACAACTCAGCCGATTTTAGAACTTTTCCAAATCCATCACTGCCACCAGCAACAATAGCAATTGAACCAAGACTGCTAGATCCAAACAAACAGCGAGGTCGGTTCATCCCTTGGCACTTCACCCAACCTCGGCGAATCAAGTTATATTTCCAAATAGCAAACTCCATCAATTCCCGACCAAAAACCAAAAGTTCATAGCCCACCGCCAAGGACTCCTTGTCTGCATGGTTGAAACACTCATCGCAAGGCATCCTGGATAATGTTATCCATCGATTTATCTTCGGATCAAACGCCTCCCATCCTCTTGGATCACATACCAAATAAACCAATTGCTCTAAAGCTCCTAATCGTTTCCTCAACCCGAATAGACTTCCACTATTAATCAGCTTATTGTACCTTTTATTTATACATGATAGTGAAGCATAATCAGATCTACTAACCCAAGCAAGGCAATTCAGTGCGACATCGTCAACAAGACCAGGGAGAAGTGACTCATTTGGTCTATGCCGAGAAAAACCATCATTCACACCTTCCCTCGTATTCATTTCCAGAAAGTTATTCAGTTTATCTTCATCCTCCTCCGAGGAAGAACAATCGAAACGGGATTTCTTTGTCATGTCAACGAATCTTCACTGCATCCCAAAAAACCATATCAGATGGAAAAGCAATCTTGAAAGGCAGGAGAAAAGGCCACAATTATTTCACAATTCCTTCATATATACTCATAAAATAGAATCATTTTTATTCTTTTGAAAAAGTATTGACATGCAACCAATCTCTAACTATTATTTCCATCAATTTAAGAACTAATCTGTAATTAGTAATTACCTTATCCATAAAAATTTCCAATTCAATTTAAAGTGAATCCTCACAATTTGTTCATAAACTGAATAACCATTAGATATGATGAAATGAGAGAGAACCAGACAAAATTTCAATCCTAGGAGAATCAGATTCAAAACTCTTCCAATCCCAAGTTGTCTGATTCCCAGCTACATAGACAAAATCATCATCATCATCATCATCATCAACAACATCTTCTGCTGCAAATTCAAGAGAATGAAAAAGGCAAAACCAAAAACGAATTAATTTAATTGAAACTTCCAAACAATACTAAAAAAATAAACTTTGAGCAAAAGGGTCTTCACTGATCCAATTGAAAGAACAGTAACAAACAGATTCGGATCCAAATCAAATAAACTTTTTTTTTAACATCAAAAAAATGAACTTGAGTATTGAAAAATGAGAATGAATGGAGAATAAATATGGATTGTACCTTGAAAAAGAGAGAAGGGTTGGGAGATCTCAGAAACATAGGTGTGGTTGTGAAAACATATTGTTGCCGGAAAACATGAAAGTGGGGTTAGATAGATAGAGATAAGTTGAAAGTATGGACAGAGAAAATGACTCAGCTTCTCTCTTTGATTAATGTAACTTATCATAGAGAATGGTTCATCTTATATTGTAACTTATAAATGTAATTCATCAATTTTTTTCTTACTTTGTTATTATGATCCTATGTTTTAGTCTAATCTCATTTTATATATATTATTGCTTTTCTTGTTTTTATGTTGTATTGTTAAGAATGCCAAAAACCACTATTATTAGGGAAGGTACTTATTATGAAAATACAAATTATATATGAAAAATGATTGATTCAATAATAATAGTAATAATGGGGTCATGGGGATGACTTTGTTCCACTTTAAATTCTCTTTTTTTGTACCAAAAAAAATTCTCTTTTAAAAACCTCTATGTTGTTTTAACTTTTAAGAATATTAACTCATCATTTATGAGTTAATATTAATTCTCGAATAAAATAATATTTATAAATGATTAATAATATATTGATTATATAAAAAGTTATGTTCACAATGTATAGATATTAAACTTATTTTTTTATATTAAATCATCAATTGGTATTTGATATGTACCGAAAAAATCAAATGGTATTTGAAATAACACCACATATTAATTTGGTACCTAGCATAAAAATATTTTTGCCAATTTAGCATTTGTTAATCAATTTGGTACATGGTAATTGATTTGTTAAATAGATTTAATTCATGGGTAGAGGTTCAATTGCTGCATTAGGCATGGAAATTAGATAGAGAGAATGATTTTATCTACCATAATTTTCTTCCTTCAAAAGAATGGATAGATTTTGGGACATGTTAAAGAAAAGACAACATAAAAATATATTATCATTCTTATTGAAATTAAGGTTGAGAATTTTTGTTGTTGTTGCTCCTGCTCAATTCAAAATATTTAATGACTATACAAAATTATGAAAAGAAAAAAGAAGTAGATTCTTAGCCTAAAAACTAAAGCACAAATCTAACATTAAATCTTAGCAAACTTCATTTGGAAAATTGAACAAGATAATATCATTAATCGACATTCAATTTCACAAACTACTAAACGTAACGGCACAAGTTACAACTTACTGCATCCAAAATTTAATAGTGTGAATTTTTTATACTACTAATATTATTTACTCACCATATAAATAAAATTGATATTTATTAGGGTGTGTGGTTATACTGTTTCTCCCAATAAGTATATGAATCAAATCTTTAATATTTTGATCATATCAATATCTAATTGATATTTCACTACTAGATCAACATTTTATTAGTAGAGAATATTGCCTACATTCTCATAGATGCAATTGCCACTTTTATCCAATAAACTTAAATAAAATACATGACATGTAATTAATATTAAAAATACACTTTTATATTGAAAAACTAAATACTACCTTGATTTTCAAAATTGCGTCCTATTTTTATGTTCATTAACAATTACAAGCGTGAAACCTCATTTTTTATTTTGTTTATCGTTTTCCAATATTATAGTTAAAATAATATATTGTTTGTTTTTACTGTTTCCCGTTAGAAACACCCCACAATGAACAAAATGAGAATAATGTGACACATATATAGTTATTGATAAAACCAAAAAAGTAAAATACAAAACCCTCTCATAAATCGAATTTAACTTCATCATTTTCCCATAAAACTCCCCTTGTTAGAGGGAAAGTGAAGAAAAGAAGAAAGAAAGGGAAGAGAAGGAATGTATGGTATGGATTGTATATTGGAGATTGGTTGTGTATTTCACAATTACATTACAATCAGCAATAGTGTCATTCTATTTATAGACTATAACAACTAACTACTTTCTATATATAGTCTAACCAACTACATTTTGAATTACATTATATCATTCCCCTTTAATTCAAAATCTCTCAAGCTTACAACATTCATTTCACCCTTTAGCTTATTGAATCTATCAGCCTTTAGTGCTTTAGTAAAGATATCTGCAAGTTGTTCTTCAGTTGGGCAATGTTTCATTTCCAGATTCTCCTTGGTCACGAAGGAAGTGAAACTTTGTTTCAATATGCTTGCTTCTCCCATGTGACACATGATTTCTTGCAAGAAATCTATGGCAGATTTGTTATTTACTAACAACATCACTGAAATCTTGTCGAATATCTTCCATTCTTCTATCAGAGTTGAAACCCATGCTACTTGACAAGCAGCTATGTACTCTGCCTCACATGTAGAGAGAGCAACCACCTTTTGCCTCATAGAACTCCAAGAGATTGGAGCACCTGATAGTAAGAAAATGTAACCCATCGTGCTTTTCCTTTCTACCTTGTCTCCACACCAGTCAGAGTCGGAATATGCTACAAGGTGTAGCTCATTCTGTGCTCCAAGGATTGGGAATAGTAAACCGTAATCAAGAGTTTTCTTCAAGTACCTCAGAACACGTTTGGCTGCAGTCATGTGTGATATTCTTGGATCACTCATAAATCGACTGATTAAACCCACTCCATAGCTAATCTCGGGTCTGCTATTGCATACAAATCTGAGACATCCAACTAGTTACCTGAATTGAGTGCCATTGACTCTTGCTTCATGCTCACAACAATCAATCTTCAAGTTACTTTCTACTAGGGTATCTGCAGTGTTACAAGCCTTCATTTGAAATCTGTCCAATAGTTCAATGATGTATTTCCTTTGGTGCATCACAATTCCGACCTTGGTTTCTACAAATTCCAGACCAAGAAAGAATGAGAGTTTGCCAAGGTCTGTCATTTTAAATTCTGCCTTCAAGCTCTGCTTCACTGCCTCAATTTCATTGTCATTGTTTCCAGTTATAAGTAAGTCATCCACATATAAGCACAACAAGATTACGCAGTTGGTTATGGTGGATTTCACATACACCCCATGCTCAACTGTACATTTGTTGAATCCAAGTTCTAGCAGAAATGAGTCTATCCTTCTATTCCAAGCTCTAGGGGCTTGTTTTAAGCCATTGTGGAGTTTGAAGACTTCACCTTCTCTGCCTTTAAGCTCAAATCCTGGTGGTTGTTTGACATATATTTCTTGATCCAATGGGCCAGTGAGAAAGATAGATTTCACATCCAATTGCCACAAATTCCATTTTCTGCTACTTGTAATTGCCACAATCATCCTAACTGTCTCAATCCTCGCAACTGGAGCAAATACCTCTGAATAGTCCAACTCTGATTTTTGCATAAAGCCTTTGGCAACTAACCTAGTTTTGTGCTTTGAAATTGAACCATC
Organism: Lupinus angustifolius; assembly: GCF_001865875.1. Classification (NCBI taxonomy): domain Eukaryota; kingdom Viridiplantae; phylum Streptophyta; class Magnoliopsida; order Fabales; family Fabaceae; genus Lupinus; species Lupinus angustifolius. The sequence continues at coordinate 30,405,638 of NC_032014.1, forward strand.
AGGCTTTAACTTCACTTTAAACACCCATTTCACTGGTATAACAGTTTTATTTGGTGGCAAAATCATGAGTTCCCATGTCTTATTTCTTTCAATGGCCTGAATTTCCTCTAGCATAACTTTTCTCCATACAGAACATTCAATGGCTTCTCTGAACTCAATTGGTTTAGTATCAGCAAAAAGTGCCATATGTTGTACCAAATTCCCATCATCATTCACTGCATCATCTGGTATCATTTCATAGTCTCCCAGTCTTAATGGCATGCTTCTATGTCTAGATGATCTTTCTGTATTGGACATGTTTTGAGTCTCTGTTGTGGTAGGATTCTCCTCTGCTTGATCCATTGAGTCTCTCCGTTCTAGACTCAATTCTGTCATCTTCTGTGAGTTTCTATCAAGTTTTGTGTCATTCCAACGATTGAGTTCATCAAATACCACATCTCTACTGTAGATGATCTTTCTACTTGTTGGACTGTACAATCTATAGACACCAGTTGAAGTGTAGCCAGCAAACATCATTGCTTCACTCTTTTTGTTTAACAGAAGGTTTCCTTCCACTCCATACCTCCTCAGGGAATTGCTGATCCAACCTTTGAGTTGGACTCCTGTTTAGGACATAGCCAGCAGTTGTAGTAGCCTCTCCCAAACAATTATGAGTCAGTTTCTTGCCTTTGATCATGCTTCTCACCATGTTTAGTATTGTCCTATTTATTCTCTCAGCAATTCCATTATGTTGAGGAGTATAAGGTGTTATAATCTCATGTACAATCCCCTGACTTTTGCAGTAGCTGTCCATTTCAGTTGAGCAAAACTCTCCACCTCCATCGGTTCTTAGGACTTTGATATGTTTACCTGATTGTTTTTCTGCTAGATTCTTGAAGACTTGGAACATTGTGAATACTTCACTTTTGTGTTTGATTAAGTATATCCAAATCTTCCTACTATATTCATCAACAAAGGACACAAAGTATTTATTTCCTCCCATAGGGCATGTTTCAAATGGTCCACATACGTCTGAGTAGACCACATGAAGCAAGTCCTTTATCTGTGATGTGTGTAATTAGTGAAGGGTGTCCTTGTTTGCTTGCTTATCAAGCAATTTTCACATAGTTGCTTAGGAATCTTGATTTCAGGTAATCCTAAGACTAGTTCTTTAGCATGTAGGAGACTGAGATCTCTAAAGTTTAAGTGACCAAACCTTAAATGCCAAAGCCAAGAACAATTGTGACTCATTTTAGCTGCCATACATTGAGATTCTAGTGCTGACACATTGATTTGAAATGTTCTGTTATCTACAAGTGGTGCCTTCAATATTTTTCTGTTTTGAGCATCAAATACTTCAATGTGACCATTATTCATTTGCATTGTGAAGCCTTTTTCCAACAATTGCCATATGCTTATCAAGTTGCTCCTCTTGCCTGACACATATAATACTTCAGTGATCTTGGCAAATCTATCAGTTCTACCTTTGATCATAACATCACCAACACATATAACAACTAACTACTTTCTATATATAGTCTAACAAACTACATTTTGAATTACATTCTATCACCCCTTCCCTTTCTTTAACGCCTCACATTCACAAAGCATGCATTGTATATAACAAAACGTAACTAATATCAAATCATTTCAACATGTCAAAAAACATTTCAATTATTTTTATGAGATGATGATGTACATAATATGGTGGAAAGAGTTCAGATAGTTTATCATGACAAATTACCAAGGTTATAGTAAGTTAACTTAGATTAAACTTTTTTTTATAAATACCTCAAACTCAGGTTTATTAAAAAGCCTATTAATAGCTTAACATGGTAGACTTTAGATTATCTAGAAAAACTATTACATTTTAGTATAAAGTATTTTAATTATTATATATATATGCCTGTAAATTTAATATAAAAATGTTCAAAAATTTATTTAATTACTAGGGTTAGATATATCTTATTAAAAATGAACTTATTAACTTATTTAAGTATCACTTAGAAGATGACATATGGCACTTAAAAATAATCGATAAATAATGTATTATTTTGTGACACATTTTTTGTATGAAAATTTAAACAAGTATATATTATTTTTCTTCTTATATAAAAGTGAGACTTATCATGGGTTTGTCTCTAAACCCAACTTTTAGTTCATAAAAGATAAGTTCACAAAATTGAATTTGACGTCTTTTTTTAGGCTGAATTTGCTGAAAATTTTATAAAATTTGACTGATCAACTATTTTGACCACGTAACTTGTGAAGAAGCAATTTGAACCTTGACCCAGTCAATAATTAAAGTGGTAAAACAATGGGTTTGGTTCAATATTCAAAGCACGTGCATGAATCCCATAATTTTAGTTTCAAATTAATCAATAAATTTTGGTTGGTCAGCCGTTGGAGTAGATAAACCAATCACTGTTCCTTTCACTTTTTATTATATTTTTTTGGGTGGGAACAATTATATTTAATTTAAGAGTGTAATATATATGTATTAATTATATAAAAATTTATTCATAATTAGTGTATTATTTATTGTCTGACTATATAAAAATTTATATACAGATAATGTATCATTTATTTATATTATTTTTATTTAATAGAAAATAATAATTAAAAATAAATGGTAATATTACATCAGTGTATATATTCTTTCCCCTTAGTCTAATGTAATATGTGAAGATGTAATGAGACATAATAATATTAGCCCAATCTCTCTTTTTTATATATTAAAATATTAGACATGAGTAACACAAGGCCTTAAAGTGATAGTTAGGCAAATTATCACACTGTAGCTTAGTACAAAAAGAAAACCAATAGAGGGAAAATCAATCATTTTCTTTACTAAAATGAATAAGATAATAATTTGTAGCACCAATAAAACGAACAAACTGCAAAGTAAATGAATGCAAATTCAGGTTAGATAATTTGTAGGCTTGTAGCTACAATAAGATAAAGTGAATTTTATGCTAGATATCATTAAATCATTATTTTTCAACATTTTAACATAATCTATATACAACTTACCCAATAAGGCAATAGTATAATATATCATTAAATAGGGTGTCAAAAGAATGTGATGATAATTGCTATAATTTTTCTATACTAAAAACATAACGATTAAACATTATTTAAGCAGTTTCCAAATGCCCAATAGTACAAGTGAAACCATGAAGATCATTTGTCTCTAATGGTATCTCATTCTCTGTCTCAAGCCAATTATGTATTATCATATGAATTAAATAAAATTTTTAAAACCAAAAAATAATAAAATGAAACATTCTGATTAGCTTGGACATATAGTGTGATACCGTATAGGACAAATGATCATCATTCTGAAACTTACAACTCCGAGGTGTTACACAATCTTTTATAAGTGTAATATTTATGCAGTGTAATTCAATATAAATATTATCTATTGTTTATTTATATTATTATTTTTGAATAATCAATGATAATAAAATATAAATAATATAATGACATTATATAAAATTCGCATATCATCCATTGTTTTTCTCTGTTCTTTTATACCTGGTTCAGTTTAATGGTTAAAAAGATAGCAACACTAACTTATGAACATATTATACAAAATTTAAGTAATATAATAACTACCTGGTTAAATTCCATATTTCAGTAGTAGTGCTAACAAATCAACACTAGTAGTCCACATAATTTAATCAAGCAATTAATGAAAAACATGTTTGTCACATATATTGTTAAGTTTTATTATGGTTGAGATTGACTAAACTCGTAGATTTATTTTTACACATATGATACATGCTACCAAAAGTGTTACTCAACAACATTAAAAGGCCATAAAAATATGCTCAAATATTATTAGCATTTTTATAGCTAAAAGGAAGTTAAAATTGGTTTTGCATAACATTGAAACATACAAATATAAGATTCATATAAAAAAAAACTTAGTTGATAGTAAATGATAAAAATAGAGTAGATATATGAAAAGGAGGTTTAATTTAAAAAGGGAAATTGAAAAGTTGAACCCAATCCAATGAACACTAAAGTTTGAGAAATAAACACCAATAGTTTTGGTTCCTCAATGGATAATAAATTGCCTCTCAACTTCATTGTCACCCCCAAAGTTTTATGTAATGAGTTTTATGTAATGAGTTCTAATATTTATATACTATTAGTATAAAGATTTATGCACAATCACTAGTTATTCAATACATTTTTTTTTGCTTTACCTTATTTTCGATAAATGGAATTGTAGAATCTTTTCGTCCTCTTAAAATCAATGGAAGGTTACAATAGAAAAAAAAAACAATAATTTTTTAAAGTTGAATGATTTCTTGATTTGTGTGAAAAACATAGGATAATCCTAATAAAGAAACACATCCATTCCCTTGTAGTTAACCTATCTAGGAACTAGTGAATATTCTTTCCCTAGTTAAAGTCTAAAGTTCAGCCTCCAATGCTTAAAGATATATGTTGGTAAAAAGAAAATGTGAGAAAATGGTTTACAAGGTTGATTGTGAAAAGTTTTTTATGTTATAGTGCATCATTTATGGTTAATGTGTTGATAATTAATTTCTTCTTATAAAAAATATTTATGTTTAAGTTTATGCATATGAAATCAATGATCTAAAATTGAATATAAATTTATTGAAATATCTCTATTATTTTTTATATATTTATACAAATAATTATTCACAATAAATTTGATTTAAGCAAATAAAAACTGGAATGAAAATTTGTTAAGATAACAACTAATGAGAGAATAGTACACTAAAAGATAGAAGGATAATAATTCATCAAATGGATAAAGTATTAACTAATAAGTTAAAGAGAATGAAGTATCTTGTGGCATAAGAAACTAGGAACTAGTTTGTAATATCACCGAGCGAAAGTTCAAAACAAGTAGCGCATCTGGTGTAGTGGTATCATAGTACCCTCCCACGGTACTGACCAGGGTTCGATTCCCTGGATGCGCATGTTTTTAATTATAATTTTTAACAACTAATATTTAAAAAAAACCAGCAAAATTCAAAGCATATTTCTTAAAACAAATGAAAAAATGTTTCATCCATATGTATCTTTCGTGAAATTGATTAGATGTTAAAAGGAAAGGAGTTGAACAATTAAATATTCTCACGTCTATAGAGAAGCTAATCAAGTGGCAGATTTGTTGGTAAATACGGCTTATTATATGGATATCAAAACTTATGTGATGGAGTATCCTCTTAGTAAACATAGGGATTGATTATACATGTATGTATCTACCCAAATGTACTAGGGTAGTTTTCTTTTAGGGTTTTATATCCCTCATGATATCAATAAATATATATAATGAAGATCATTGATAGTTTTTGTATATATAAAAGTGTTGGGAGGATGTAGAATTATTATAAGTTTTGTTTATATGGTGGGTTTTGTAATTAGAATATAAAATCCTTAAAAGCAAATAGAAGGCATGCACTTACTTTTCCTTCCATCATACATATATTCATTGGCTATAAATAGTAACTGGAGGTGTTGATCACATGCAATTAATCTCATCTGATTGGTTTAGAGGAAAATGAGAAGGTGGATGAAGAATCTAATAACTTTGGTTTGGTTTTGTTGAATGGGATTATTAGTGGGGAACCATGTCAATCAGAATATATACTACGGCCTTAGTTATGCCACCTGTGGATCTCAAAACCATTCTCCCTTTTATTAAAAATATATTATCGATATAAAGATTTATATAAAATTTGTTTTAATAATTACTAGTATGTACAGGCATTTCGTGCCTGCCGGTCAATATTACATGGTATTACGTATTTAGTTTTTATATATTTTATTTTTAGAATTAGAATGTATTTGTTATAATTTTTATGTATTTATGATAATGTTCAACTTAATATGAAAGATATAGTTAATTAATGTGCTAGTGATGTTTATTTATGATTATATGGCCTTTTTGTAAAAATTAAATAACGTAAAGGGCAAAATAGGAAATATAAATTACATCATGGTGGAAGTTATACCATGTTTTGCTTTTATATATAGTATAGATGTTTTATATAACTTAATCACCATTATAGATGTGTTTGATATTTTATTTACTTATTTATTTGCTTATTATTTTATAGTAAAAAATGTTAGTCCTGTTTAGTGAAGGATAAAGTTTTTGAAAAAAAAGACCGTAGCTAATATTAAACTACGACCCTTACTGAAAATAAATTCGTCACGCCATTCTCTGCGATGCTTTCATCAGGCATTGTGGTAATTTATTATTAGCTACGGTTTTAGAGCACTTTGCGATGCTAAACCGTGACTATCATCACCATTTTCCTGTAGTGGGTGGATCGGAGTTTATCTCAAATCTTTTCCATTGTATTTTATGCTTTAAAAGGACAATGAGACACACACATATATAGCTACGATGAAACACACATTCACGAGAAGAAGTAAGAGGAAAATCAAACTATAATAGTAGTGTGATTATTATGAGAATATATAAAATGCTTTTAATAGTGTGATAATGCATGAGCTTTTATAATGTGTCAAAAAAACACATTTTAACTTATTCAAAAAGAGAAGTTTTCACGAAAGTTTATACATTTATAAAATTCACGGGCATTAGTAAATAAGTGGCCACCAATTTCCGATCCTAACTCAACCTAATAGATAAGTTAAAATGTGTGACTGGTTGCATATTAAAAAAAGAACCCTTAAATATTTAGATGAGTAAGTTTGTATTAATGTAATAGTTTTGTTTTTAGTATAATATTTATGCACCATCACGGTAAATACTTATACACGCTTAATATATTATATATCGTTATTTATTTGTATTATATTTTTTGAAGAATCAATGATAATTAAACTTGAATGATAAATGATGCAATGATAATATATAAAACTTATATACCGCGGATGCATATTTCAGGACTAATGGTTACTTCCTCCTAAGTTTCTTTAGTGTGAAAGGTGCCGTATGAAACTTGAAAATGGAGAAAATGAAACGCATGTTATTATTTGTTGCATTCACCTAACATTCCTTGTTGCAAAAATGCACGTTTAGTACATTTCCTAAAAAGAAGAGGGTGTCCTACACATCTTTTTGTTTTTTATGTCAATAGGGGTTAGCAAGAGGGATAAAAAAAGAAAGAAAAGGTGACAAATATGATCGTCATATGATGAAAAACGAAAAAAAGAGATATTAACAGAGATAATCTATAAAAAGAAATACTACAAGAAAAAAGTAATAAATGTTGTTTGATGATTCCAATTTTTATATACATGAGTATAGACAAAGATTATTTGTTTTTAACAATGTCTTGTTTCCTATTCTGGGTCAATTATATATTATCATATGAATAAAATAAAAAATAAAATAAAAAATAACATTCTAATTGGTCTGAGACATGGAATGAGATACTATTGAAAACATGTGATATCGGTGCTTAAAAGATAGTGGTTAGAGAAGAGAGAACCGTGGAGAATTGGAGTTGTTAGTTATAAATGAACAAGTTGATATTGCTAAGTTTAATAAGAAAATTCTAAAAATAAAAAAACAAAAACCTTGAGAATTGCCTATACTTTTGTCCCTTTCCATTGATGAACTATTCTTTTGAAGAGTAGAACTCTATTACGAAAGCGATAACCAAACTTGTGCAATGAATAAGAACTTTATCAAATAAATAAATAAATAGTTTGCAATAGCTTTTTGAGTTGAAACTTCTTAGTTCTCATCCTTTCTTTCTCAGCATAAGCATAATATATAAAAGTAAAGTATAATGCTAGCTATTATAATAAAAGCATCTTGTGATCATTGTTGGGCTTTAGTATTATCAATGAGAATGAAGAGACATGTGTCGATATAATAAGTAGGTGCGTGAAGAGTTGGCCATGCAACATATGTAAAAGAATATGCTCCATGTCTACAAGTCTGTCCCAAATTAATCAAAATATTACATATTAGTTAAAAAGTTAAATATACATAACTTTTTCTATTTTTGCTTCATTTTAATTGGTTCGAGACATGCTTGAGTATATTAGATCCTTGCCTTGCAACATATGGCGGGGACAAAGATCTCATGTTCTTAATAGTGTCTCATTTTCTGTCCCAGATTAATCAAATTTTAACAAAAATATAAAAATGTTATTTGTTGTTTTTAAAGCTTTTATTTATTTATATGTCAATATTTGATTGACTCGGACAAGAAATGAGACACTCTGGCTGAGTAATGTTAGTCCATATGGGAGGGTTAGCAAGAATGCACTTTAGGGCAATAATAAAAAAAGAGTGCACCTTAGGAACATTGTATAAATATAAGCTGAATTCTATGGTATCTATATTTTGCTTTTTTCCCGTGTATATTATTTTGGATGGTTGTTAAATTTTCTATTAACCATTAATTATGTTTTAACATTTATTATAAGTAAATATTTATTAGATACTTTACAAGTTATAACCCACCTTGGATACTTTTGTCCACAATAGCATACCATAGAAGTTTCCATTAGTTCACCATTCATTTCCATACATTTATTGGAGAGATACTTTACAAGTTATATTTTTATCATAGGAAAAAATATATGTACCGAAAGTGTGAGAGTTTTATGCACCGTTAATACATTATCTACCGTTTGTATTTAATCATTGTTAACTCTTCAAAAAAATAATACAAATGAATTGTGGATAATACAATAACAATTTAATTTTTTTTATAATAATAGTATATAAATATTAGACTCTTATTATAAGTGATAGGGTAAACTATTTGTGTAGTTTGTTACATATGAATATATGATCCAAGTTATGTGAATATATGAACCTGTCTTACACCCAGCATTGAAACTATAAGTCATTTAGCAACCGGTTATGCATTAATCATAACCAAAACTTTAAATTTATTGATGGCACTCAAATAAGACTTCTCTTTCTTTTCTTGCAAGTAACACTACACTGTTTTATTTAATAATATTTTTCTTAGTTCACTACTTGAATACAATTTTCTCCGAGTAAATATCTATTTTGATCTGTCAAAATCTTTATGTATACTAGTTTGATCCCTTAAAAATTAAAAAACTCAACATGATTACAGAGAATATCAAATGTGAGTTAAATTAGTCTTTATTAGATGTTATATGCTAAAAATGACTAATTTGACACATATTTAATATTTTTTATGACCATTTTAATTTTTTCAAAATTTAAAGACCAAACTGGTATATGTAAAAATTTCGAGCGATTACTCATTTTATTTTATTTTGTGATAGTAGGAAGCATTTTCAAGCAAATAGTCCAAGACAATTTGTGATTGCTCTTGAACTGAACCTAAGGTAAGAAATAGCAACATGTCTATGTACAAATAACTTGAACAGCTAAACTCTTTTGCACTCCTTGACAAGGATCTCCAAATGTAGCAGTTGATACTTCAACACTACAACTACTTGTTCCAATGCATGCCTGTTAAGAAAGATCATTCATGTCAATGTAAACCTAAGAAAAAAAGACAAGGTTTCATGTCAATTTGCATGGGGGGTTTGTTTTTCTTCTAGGACATGGTAATCTCGGCGAGTTGTCAAACATTTTGTTTTTGTATAAATCATTGGAATTTGGATACTGGCTTCGACTAATCTTGGTTCAGGCCGTGGTTTGGGCGGAAAAATTCTCCCTACCAAGTCTACTTATCTTTAAATATTTATTACGAAATCGACATTCGATAAGTTTCGGACAACTCGCCCGGGTACCATATAAACCTGAAATTCCCGGATATTGAGAGTGTATGAAAATTACATCCAATGTGACTAGAGAAAAGACATTATAAACTTGAAATTTGAAGAGGAAGCTAGATAAAACCTTATGCACAATGGACATAGCCTTATTGCTGCTGCAGTTTCCATGGTAGAAGTTTCCACAAGTGCCAAGAGGGGTTCCATAGCTTGCAAATTTGATAGAAGACATGACTTGATTATGTTTCGGGCACTTTAGCGACAGAGCAGGCGCGGCTTTGCTTACAGATTTTGTGTCTGAATTCCACAACTCTATTGATAGTGGATGAGATTGAGATACATGTGCACACAAACTTCCTATCTGTTTTGTAGCAAAAGATATCTGTGTTGGATCACCTCCTCTTTCTTCGAACAGTACAAGAATGTTTCCACTCGGTTTCAACCACGATCGAGGCACATGGTATCTGCAAGATTAGTGTATTGTGTGACATTGAAATTCATGATTGATTTTCAATTTTTTTCTTCACTTCTGGAGTATACAAGACTTACAGTGTTTGTGATGGTTTTCCGCAATTCTTAAGACATTTCGATGAAGTATAAGGCCCTCTATAATTGCATGAATCTGTGCAACCAGAATTTGCGGAGACATATGTAGGCCAGTATCTTCCAATGCTTTTTCCATTTACCCAAGCCTCGCCTTTTCCCATCCCGGTGAAGTTAATTGCGACTGGATTACTGCCTGATGGAGCATCGAAGTTTGTCTAATCCGACATGTAATATATCGGTTAGTAACAAGAAGCAACATAAAGAAAACAAGTCAATGGTTTCTATTTTGGATATGATTGTTATGATTTCCCTGTCTTATAATCTGTATAAGTAAACAAAAAATAGGATTACCTTGTACCAAGTCAATGATCGGTTCTTAGGCAAGGTAGATTGTGGATTCCACTGTCCGGAACTTCCACTAGATGGACCTAATTCTTCACCCTTCAGCCCAACCTGATATGTCCACTTCTCGGAGGAGAGATCGAGATTTTTTCCACTCTTCAAACCTTTCAATATCACTGGACCAGTGATCCCTGCTCCCCGTGTGTCGAAAAATTCTCCGTAGTTCTGAAGCATGTAAGGCTCAAATTAATAGATATAGTAATGAGACTAATCACTGATGATCAAGCCAAATCTTGCTGGATGTAGTTTAACGAAACAATGAATAATTGCGTGATATGAAGTATGAATCAGACAAGGTTCAACCTGAAGTCCCACGGTTAGACTCAGGAGATCAATTGTGTTCTTTCCAGTCACTGGTGTGATTGGAATGTCCACATTGAGCGCAGATTTTCCGCTGTTGCCTGTATGACTCCCTGAGAAGTTTTCGATAATATCAGATATAATTGTTATTAATTATGTCAAGAAATTTTTAGTGAAAAGAAGAATTCTCTCAACAATTTTGCATGAGAAGATATACAATCACTTAAGGTCATGTTTAAACTCAGTGTTTACTCATCAACATTTTTTTGCTGTAGTTTTTATTTACCTGCAAGCTTCCCATTGATGAAAGCATGAAGGGCATGACCAAGAGATTCGATGTGAAGGATAGTTTGAGCACTGGCCTCGTCTTTAAGATCGATACTTTGAAAGGAAAAATTATCAAGAAAAATGTTATTAAGGAGTAGAGAATTATAGGCCAGAGGAAAAAAGTTTCAACTTTGGAAGCCTATATACCTTATTGAGTACCACAAGTAGTCACTTCTATCGGCTGTCGTATTTATTTGCTCCTGTAATCCAATTTTCGAGAACGCATCAGCCTTCGAAATACCCACCGGTTCACTTATCCAACTCCATCCTGAAGTAGAAGCTTCCAAAGATCCAATGTTTTCTTTTAAGGATTCAGTTGTGAAGCTTGAAAGCATAGATGCAGAACTAATCTGTAATAGAAAAATGTTATTTTCCCTTCATGCTAATTACTTCTTAGACAATAGATCTTCACTATTTATTTTGATAGGAAAAACCAATCACAGAACTATACATTAGTGAAGCAACATGAACATGAAAACGAAGTTGTTAACGCAAACCTTTGCAGTATTATGAACCACATTCTTGCAATCTGGTAAGATGCTCACAGACCATGCAGGCAAGTTGTAAGAATTGCCTTCGAACTTTACTGTTGCATCAGACCCCGTGCCGATATTGGCGAGGAAGGCAGCACATACTGATCCTGTCTTATAAACTGCAACCTGAGTTTAAATAGTTGAAGGCATACATTACCCATAAAGTATATAAAACAAGTGGTATTAGACATGCATCAGCATATAGCAGCATTTTGCTGCAATCAATAAAAAACAACATCCAATAACTAGTGAAGGAGGGGACTAAAGAATCCTTTGACAATGACCAAATGTAGTAGTTTCGGTAGTTTTTCCGAAATTCCACTCCATGGATGGTATTTTAAGGAAAAGAAACTTATAAATTTACAAACTAGGAGAGTTGTATGTCCGGAAATTCTATCCTAATGCACGGAGTATGAGTGAGATTTTTCGTGACTAAACCTTGTAACGAAAATCACTTATACCTCTAGGTTTGGACCAGGAGATGTAATGTTTGGATCAGTAGATATCAATGCTTTCTCACAAAGCTTAATGGCCTTATGAAGATCTTTAAGGTGGCCCCACTTAGGCTGTCTAATACTTCCTGCAGAAGACGATAAAGATATTCAAAATAAATAAAATTGTTCCGGGATAAATTTTGTCTTCTACATACAAGAAAATAATCTGTATATGGAATGCTATTCATTTATCTTCTTGAATGCATATGGAAACTAAGCTGCATTGAATTTTCTATTGGTGGTGCATTGCTACCACATATGCATAATGGAGGCTGAAATAGTGCATACCATACTCGTCGATTGGTGCATCATAATCATAACTAGTAGCGAAGAAAGGTCCCCCGGAAGTTCGGCCAAAGTTGGTCCCTCCATGGTACTGTCATAGAGCAACCAATCAAAAATTGCAATATCAACTCATTTCCTTATATCTAGGACTGATTTTTTCTCCAAGTATCATAATATAATGAACATACACTACATGTAAAGTTGCATTACCATATAGTAATTTTGCAATGTTCCTCCTCGTTGGTAAAAGCGTGCCACAGAAAATGCGAGATCTTCTACTGGTCTATAAGGAACAGCACCACCAAATGAAAGAAACCTACCATTTCAAAGGTTTTCAAAAGATTTGAAACAAAATAACAAAAAGGATTCAGCTAGAAAGGAGATAAACAACCGATGAGATCACGTTTTGTGGAAAAAACTTCATTCGAAAAACTAAACGACATATAGAATGAAGAAGAGAAAAAAGGGCTAACCATCCACTCCAATTCTCAGTCCACATTTTCGGTTTTTTGTCAGAGTTTGGTGTGAACTGATCACAGTAAAACCCATTGCATGTATTAATCTGCAAGTGATTAAAGTAACAACCAAGTAAGGTGAATGTACACAACATCATACTAGGATTGCGCTATCCAGTAAGACAAACATTCTAGTAAAACATAAACCACAAACACATGATGTAGACACATGAAAAGAGAAAACTTACAACTGGATCAGGAGCATCTGCTTGCTGGCACATGACCCATGGAACCCCGGTATCGAGAGATGTAGCCATTGATGCTGCCCACTTGATGTAGGACTTACCAGCCGCACCATAGTGTACATCAATGTTTCCATACTCATTTTCGATCTGGCATTAGAAAAATCAGATATTATCTTATTACCAAATAACCAGAGAACTTGAACATTATGTAGAAAATAATGTAATATAAGACCATGTATATGATTCACATATAAATAAAGAAACCTGAGATAAAATAATAGGTCCTCCTTGTGAGGCATAAAGTCTCTCTTGCTTCATCAAATCCACGATCTTCGCAGTGAACCGCTGCATTTCCGCCTGAAGACAAAGTTTTCGGGTAGTCAGACTCTGAAGGACAATAGCATGAAGGTGTGAAGAGAATGGATGGGATTTATTTACCTTGAATGGTTCATTATCAGTTCTGAACTGAATTCCGGGAATAAAGTGAAGCCAAAGAGGGAAACCACTGTTAAGAAGTTAAAACCCATGATTAGAATTTAGAAATGAAAATCTATGGGAAAGAATAGTTAGAAATTAAGCACTAAAATTTACCCATAGTTCCATTCAGCACAAGCATATGGACCAATCCTGAGATGCACATATAAACCTGCTGCAGCTACTGTCTTCACAAATTTCACCAAATCATTGTTCCCTTCAAAATTATACTGCAAATACCCATTTCAATATTTTATGTCACCAATTAAATCTCTGTCTTTTGATTAAAGTGAAAGATTGTTAAGCAATCAATGTTATATTGAATAACAAGTTAAAGCATAGTAGCATTTCAGCTAAATAGTATTAGCAATTAAACATTTATTCTTTTTTCTCTACTTCTAATTAAAGATACTTTTTTTTTCTTTTTTCTTTAACAAGTTTCATAAGTTCATGATTATTTACACATTGGTAATAGAACATAAAAGTAACACTGAACCTGTCCTTTAACTGGTTCATGTAAGTTCCAGAAAACATAGGTTTCAATCACATCCAATCCTCCATCTTTAGATTTCTGAATAAGGTCTGGCCACATCTGCAACAACAAGTTCCACACTATTCACTTCAAACACCACATACAAACTCACACCTAGAATTATCTGAAACAACAAATTTGGACAACTTTTCCGAAAACTTTACATTTTTTAACACTACAACAACAACCGAGCCTTTATCCCACAAGTTAAGGTCGGCTACTCTTTATAACACTACGTTATAAAAATCAAAGTTGTGGAGAATAGTTGTTAACCTCAGGAGTACTGCGAGGGTAATGAATAGAACCAGAGATCAAGACCCTGCGTTTACCATCAATAACCAATGCTCTATGATCATATTCCACAGTGGCACAAAACAAAGTAGGAGCATAAATTCCAAGGAACCAAACCAAAAACAACAGAATTTGTGTCCCTCTCATACCCATATAGTTTTTTTGGTTCTCAACACACTCTCCTATAACCAAAACAATAGTAAAAAAAAAGGTTGCTTAGTTAACACAAAAAAAACAACAACTTTGCTTTGTTTTGGTTTATGTGTCACAAGCGTGTATAATGTAAAAGAAATGATGTTGCTTTGTGAACATATAATGAAAGAAGAAAAGTGAAGAGTGAAGAGTGAAGGTAAGGAATGTATATGAATATATGTGAATAATGGTGTCGGTGTTTGGTTAGGAAAATAATGTAACACAAGAATTGTGGTAAGGTTAGTGAACTAGACAAGGCTTTTTGCATTGCAGCATGTGTAATATGTTTCAGGACAATTGAGAGATGAAGATATAATATTATTTTTCTTCTTGGCTTCAATTTATAACCAATAATGAAATAGCAAAACTAAGCTAGTATATGTGAGAGTTAGTGCATGTTTGGTAGATTTTACTTATTTTAAAAAAAACTAATTATAAACTTAGTTTTTCTTTTTAAGAAATAAGCAAAAAAAAATATAAGCTCCAAAATCATGAGTTGATTTATTTTTTGTTACCTTGTTTTTTTTTGTTGCAAATTTCCCACTTCTCATTCTACATCGTCGTACTTTTATCTCTCTCGTTATTTTTACTTTTCGATCAAATGTTGTAACTCTTCACAATATTACCATAACTTATTAAAAACTTTGTATAAAACTTGACATTTGAGTATTATTTATTTCGTGAATTGTGTAATTCAAGTTTAACAACTTCTATTTATTTGTGTGTCATGTTGTTATTTAATATTGATATTGTATTTTATTTTAATATATATTTTTTAGATTTTGTTATGCAATATTAAAAATTTATAGTAAACATATATATGATGGTTTATTATTTTCAATTTTTCCACTCCCATTTTACAACATCATAACTCTATCTCTCTCTTCCACCAAACACCATAATTTTTTATATCATCATCATAACTTATTAAAAAAATTGTATAAAACTTGACATTTGTGTATTATTTATTTTGTGTAATTCAAGTTTAGCAATTTCTATTTATTTGTGTATTATGATATTTTTTGATGTTGATATTAGTTTTTATATTTTATTTTATTTTAGTATATTTTTTAGTCTTTGTTATGCAACATTAAAAATTTATAATACAAATATATATGATGGTAAATATTAAAAAATGTATATTTATAAAATAATGTAAAAAACAACCAAAATAATCATAACATAAACAAATAACCTCATATCCTTTTTTGCAATTGCAATTTATTACGAAAAAAAAACAATCTTTCTACCTTATCCAAACAAAGCAGATTAATTTATATTTAGTTTTTAGTTAAGTTACCCAAACATAAATAGATTATAATCTCACAGTTTATAAACTGAAATTAAAAATATAATTTATACCAAATGCACCTTTATGATAAAGAATTAAATCAAGAGAGAAATATCTAAATGTCAACACCCAATTTTGTTATATCTTATATTTTATTGAGAAAATGCATAAAGCCCCATAAATCTTATATTTTTTCTTCGTAATTCACCCCTTAAACTTTATTACTCGATAAAATTGGTCTATCTATAAATATATTGTTAAATTACTCATAAATAATAAGGAAATTGTTGATATCCAGAGGAAACTACCATCAAAATATAAAATTGATTGAGGAGAAGAAAATAAGTAAATTATAAAGTTAAAAGTTATTAATACGGTAATTTGATGATATATACAAATAAAATTAACTTTCACAGTCAGGATTAAAAAACGAATGGGTTAAAAAAATTCATTGCTTTCAATTTAAACATTATCTTTATGCACAGACTAATTTCACCAATAGTTAAAGTTTAAGGGTATTAATTATGAAGAAAAAATAGTTTATGATGCCTATTTGCAAAATGCATAAAGTTTATCACACTTTTATAAACTTTTTCATTTTTTATAGACAAATGTTAGTACCTTTTATTATGGTAAGACTCAAACTCACATCATGACTCACTTTATTCTTTAAACCTTTCACCATAACTATCACACCACTTTATAATTCACTCATATCTTATTCTATACATTTATGAGAAAATCAAGTATAATATTTTCTAATTTGAAAATAGAAATAAATACGGAAAATATATTTCTCACTTTTGTGATTTTTATATAGACAAACATTTACCCATTTATGGTATTTTGGTAATTTTGGGGATTCTATGAGATTCCAACTAATTTCTGTAAAAAAAAATGAATGTTTGAATACCTTTTAAAGGTAAGGAAATAATTTTTATTCAATTTTATATAAAAAGAATTTATTTATTTATTACAAATATATTTATAGATATCTTAGATTGACTGAACATTTATCTACCATCATTTAGAAAATCCTATGAATTATAAGCAAGTTTTATTGTTACTTTACTTTGTGAGTGTTCTGTATATAAAAATAAAATATTTTACTTTTTTCTTGCAAGCTTTAAGACTTTTAACTGTCAATTAATGAAGGAATAAAAATAAGAAGAAGAAGATAGTTAATAGCTTCGGAAAAAGAGATAAAAGGTTGCAAAAGGAAAATAACTATAAAAGAAAAAAGGTAGAGAGATGGGGAAAAATTCACACCTGGTCAGAAATCCGCAGTAAAATATGTTTGGGCGAGAGAAGTACTAGGATGGGTGACATTATAGGAAGTCGTCGTGTTGTACCTTTTTTATCTACAAGGTGTTGGTATAGTGGTGTAAGGCCCCACTTGATTCTCAGGATGAGCAAAAAGTTAAGAGTTTGATTCCTGAGAGCGACATTTGTTGGAAGGGGCAGTCACAAACCTGAAAGGGATAATTTCATACTCAAAAAGGGTGAGAGGATACCCTTAATAGTATAAAAAGAATCAAGTTAAATCAGTCTCTACCAAACCTAACATCAATAGATAAGGTCAAAGTTAGCCTTATCTCATTTTTAATATTATTGTCACGAATTCCAGCAGTATCCTTGAGTGAGGAGTTCTTGCATTATTCATGCATTTTCGTTTTTAATTTTATTGTCTTGAGTTCTAACCGTATCCATGTATTCTCATTTTTAATATTATTGTCACGAGTTCCAACACGATCCTTGCAATCTCGACGAGTTCAAGCAATATCTATGCATACTCGTTTTTAATTTTATTGTCATGAGTTCCAGTAGTATCAATACGTTCTTGGCAAGTTCCAATAGTATCACAGCGTTCTCGGCAAGTTCCAGTAATATCCTTGTATTCTCGTTTTTAATTTTATTGCCATGAGTTCTAGCACTATCCATGTATTCTCGGCGAGTTCCAGCAGTATCCACGCGTTCTCGTTTTTAATCTTATCGTCTCAATTTCAAGTAGTATACATGCATTCTCGATGAGTTCTAGCAACATCCATGCGTTCTCGACGAGTTCTAGCAACATCCATGCGTTCTCGACAAGCTCTAGCAGTATCCTTATGATCTCGATTTTAATTTTATTGTCACGAGTTCTAGTAGTATCCATGCATTCTCGGTGAGTTCCAAGAGTATCACATACTCTTGTTTTTAATTTACTATGACGACTTCCAGCAACATTTTTGGCGAGTTGTACCAGTATCTATGCATACTTGTTTTTAATTTTATTGTCACGAGCTCCAACAGCATCCCTATGATCTCGTTTTAAAATTTCTTGTCACGAGTTTCGATAACGTTCTTGTTTCAAATTTTGCTTATTGATCATAATGTTCGCCTAGTTTTAACAAAATTGACATTCATTTCTTTAGCGGTTATTTACCATGATAGCGTTTAAACTTTAGTGTGCTTGCTATCTAGTAAACAATAAGTAAATATAGACAACTGCGAATGATCAATTAGTTTTCGTTACTTCATCTTTCTTGAAAAAAATATAATTATACTTATATTTTCAAATATTTCTTTAGGATTGAATGTGATGTACAAATTAGTCTATGCTACTTCACCTTTCTTAAAGTTAATAAATTATTGATAAATTATATTCTTAAATCAAATAAATCATTTTTAAATGAGAATAAAGTATCTCCTCCTACCAGGAGATAAGTTATCTTCTCCCGTCAGTAAAAATATGACATGTATTATTTTTTTTAGTTTTAGAAATATTTGTATAGAAAATAATTAAAAATGACACATATCATACTTTTACTGGCGAAATGATATAACTTATTTCATGGTACGAGGATATATTTTATTCTCTTTTTAAATTCACAACTATATAATTTTGATTTCCCTATTGCATATAAAAATATGTAAGAGCAAGATGAACTCTTGTTACACACAAAAATATAAAATAAAATGTTTTGTTTAATAAATTTTAAGGGTATAAGAGTCTGTATTGTTAGCGATGAAAGACTTAACAAGCAAAAGTCAAATGCATTAGAATTAAAAAGTTTAGGGTAAGAGAAAATCAAACCAGATGTAATTTGGTTTACCTTCAATCTACCGAAGGTTACATCTAATCCTTTTGAAACCACGAGGTCTATTTTCACTATACTTTGAGTTTAATCTTGCAAATGACACACTAAGATCTCTCTCGAGATTCTCACTCAGATCCCCAAACAAGCAAATAACTTCCTTTGTTTTACACTTTACTCTCACCTCACTCTCTAGTGATTTCACTTATAATGGAGAATTACCACAATGACTTAGGGTTATTAATACCCTCTCACTTTAGGTATCAATCCTTGTAAGACAACTACAAACTCTATAACACAATGCTCTAAGTTTTTCTGATTTTCTATAGGTGTAGAAAAAGTGTTTTCTAAAAATCTTTAAGAAACTTGAATGTTTGATATGAAAATGTAATTCAAGTTGTTAGGAATTGTGTATGAAAGTTATGATTTAGTTTATGAATATTAGAGATGTTTGAACAGAGTTTCAAACTGTCGTTATACCCTTTTCCAAGAGGTATGAGTCATTTGGAGTGATAATGGTTCGCTTGAGAAGAAGTTACTTTAGTTTGAAATTCAAAATTGTTGCAATAACTCTAGGTAATTAGTTACTCGATTAAATAATCGGTTATTCTACCTTATTTTTGTCTAATAATTTGTTACTCATTTTTGGGTAACTTATTATTCTATTTCAAGTAACTTGTTACTCAGTTTCGACTGATGTTACTTAGTTATCCAAAAATATATTTTAAACCTTTTCTCAACTAGTTTAAGTTTATAAAATCCTTTTGAAAATTCCAAGCATTAAGATATAAAAAAATAAATGACTTAGCAAGAAAGAACTTAACCTAGGAAACAATAAAAACTTAACTATTTGAGATGCTTGCTTTCCATGCATAAGTCTTCAATAATTTTTCTATGTCTTTATCAAAATTAAACCGAAATCGAGCCAAGTTTTTATTTTTATTTTATGGGTAGTAACGTACTAACGTAACAAGTTATAACATATGTATTTAGTTTTCCATAGAAAACTATTTTTTATATTTCTTAAACATTTTGTTAGCAGAACTGTATTTAATATTTATTATTATCTTTTTTGAGTCTATAAGTAGCATTGCAGAAGTGGGAAGTGAAGTGAACCAACCACTTCGATATCTGTCACTAACAACCTTCACATATATCTGCTAAGTAATTAAATCAAATAACTAATATTACTCTATAAGGAACATCTTTAATTTTTTGGTACATACCCTATATAATAGTAGCATTTACTCTTTGTTGTTTGTTTTGTCCTTTTCATAACAAAATATGCTTTTGTAAAATAAATTCTAAAATTGTAAATATTTTTAAATATCATTTTACAAGCATGTATATTTTCCTACTATTATATAACAGGCTCTGTCATCTATTGGGGTGTGACATTTCGTTAGAATAAAAAGAAAAAGAAAGAATTCAACTTGGATTACTTACATCAACGTAGTTGATTTGGCTGTTAGTATATATTGAATATTGCTCCTATTTCAATAATAATAATAATATGAGAGACTACCAATATAAATAAATAAATAAATATATATATATTTATTTATATATATATATATATATATAAAAGAGTGTAAAAACTCATTTAGATTATCTTTTATTTGGATTATCTTTTCTGAAAAGTCAATAATGATTAAATATCAACGGTTGATGATACAATGACATGTATAAAACTCATATACTGTTAGTGCATATATCTTAAATAAGATTTATATTTATATATATATATATATGAGAGATTCGTTTACACTTCAGTTAAGTTATACTAGTTACACTCAATATCAGTTATTTATATATCTTAAATAAGATTTATTTATATATATATATATGAGAGATTCGTTTACACTTCAGTTAAGTTATATTAGTTACACTTAATATCAGTTATTTATTTTCTTAAATCGAATGAACCAAAATGGTGAGTGAAATAAGTGATGAGAGAAAAAAAGATAAATCTTAAATAATTTTTAAGTTTCACCCGTTAGTTCATTAGATTCAAGAAAATGAACGAAATTCAAGAAAACGAATGACTGATATTGAATGTAACTAGTGTAATTTAAGTTTTGAATGATGAGATATCTATCTTTTATGTATATATATATATGTAAGGTGTAGATTTTTATGTAGGTAGGTCATGACATGTGATTGTGATGGTTGAGTAATTCAAAATGCAGATTCTTCTGATATGGTCTTTGGTTAGGAGTGGCATCAACCACTCGTGCTGCACAGCTTGCAATGCATGTAGATTTTCTTTCAAGGTGATTTTTCCTAGTGATTACGAATGAAGTTAATTGGCAAAGGTTTCATTTATTTATCTTTACCTTAAGATAACAAAATTGCACAAGATTTTTTTACTATTACTAGGACTAAATAGAGCACTACTAATTTATTACTAATAATATTAGGGATACATATAGATAATGTTATGAGTTGAAATTCTATAAGCAATCTTAAAGTGAAGTTGCATACATTTACTACTCTAAAATTCTATTAATTGGCAGCCTCGTATGTTGGATCGAGTAAAATTGTATGTATTCGACATTTTTAAATTCGACTAGCTAGCTGCCTTGTATATTGACCTACTCTTATATCATGAGTATATACTTCACTTTTTGACTGAAGAGGGTGAGAAGAGACAATTATTTTGTTTGTACTATCAAGCTTCTCACTTAAGGAACTAATTATTTTTTGGTGCATGACTATCTCTTCTAACAAATGTTGCTCACAAGAATTAAACCGTTGATTTTTTAGTGTTTTTGAGATCTAACGAAGCCTTATACCACTATACTAACAATTTGTTGATAGAAGAGACGTTATGATGGATATACTTCAATTTTATGAGGCAGAAGGAGGGTAGGGGGACCATGAAAGCACCACGAAGTGGACATTCGTCCAAAGCAATTTAAAACTTTGGCTATTGATATATAATCGCTTGCCATGTCACAATCACCAATAGTATAACAGTTTGAACTTAAAAAAAAGAACAATCACCAGTACAATAAATAATGATTTCTTTATCAATGGAGTGACAAATACTTCAATTTACTTATATTTTGAATGATAGAGATATTATTTTATTATACTTAAAATAATAGATATGTTATTACATGTTAAATTTTCTTTAGTTTTTCAAGGACTTGTCTCTCCATTAGAGTAGCAACAATAAAAAACAAAAAAATTAAGGATTGACCTAGGAACAAAATAACATATATAATACTATAAGGCATAGTGCATTAAAAAAATGAATTATAGATGAAAGTATAAGTCCACATGCAACAATCACGCTACTATATTGAAAAACTAAACTTTTTCTAGGGATTATTATATATATATCAACTACTATATATATATACTGTGCCCTCAATCCTTATTCTTCTAGGGAATGGATTTTAGGTGGCCCGTGAAAAGTTTTGGAACAATGAAAATAGGATGAAGTCTCGTATTGTGTGTAAAAGTGGTTGAATTAAAAAATATACAAGTTGATATTTATACTCATAAACCGAATCGATTAATGTTTTAGATTAAGATGTGATGTCAAATTAAATCATATATGTGTTTCACTTATTCTATGAAATTTCTACAAGTGCTCCAAGCTTTGTACCATTTAATGAATGTTATGCAAGTTTTGTCATCATTTTAAAGTAAAGCCCCATTACAAACTTCTGCTTCTGTCAGGTGTTTTGGTTTGTTTTCTAAGCAACTTCTATCTTAAGCTATTGAAAAGCACTTAGTGTAACACCAAGAAGTACAATAGATGAAAAATCTTAAACATGATCTAGTATTCATTTGTGCAAGCTCATTTGATGTTCAAATTTCCTCTAGAAACATAGCAGAATAATTCTTAATCCTTTCTTTCTTTGGGAGGTTGGGACCCTTAATTTTCTCTAGCATTAGATTTTTTTTTTGTTACTTTGGAACTAGCATTCAAACCTCAAATTAGGCAAATACTCAAAATGGGTATATATTAAGTTACTTTTATTATTAGGTATCTAATATCTTATGCTAATTTTAATATGTATTGTTTAAACTTTCAAGCCAGGTTAACCTTGGCCCCATTAGTTGATGGGCTGTGATGGCATTAGGCCATGTACTTACTCTATGCGTGGACCTTGGAGCCCCACAAATTATGAGTTTGAAATAAGTGTGGATGAATATCAAAACATATTTTATTCTATTTTTGATAGACAAATATTAGCATGTTAATATCAGTAGTAAGTGAGACTCGAATATTCAATTCATTATCACTTTATTCCTTATATCCTTCGTTTTATTCATCTGACTATTTTATGATTCTACATTAGTACAAATAGTGGGATTGTATGCAAAAATATCTTCACCTAACCATATGATGCAACAAATGGAAAATATTGCTAGTGAGATTACTTGCCAATATAATAAGGGATACAAAAAGTATTTGATGATTACTATAAGGTATTAGCACTTCTTTGTTGAAACAAGACAATGAGTCATAGAATGTTAAAAGAGATCATAAGTTCATAGTCAAGAGAAGTGACCCATTGACATAAAAACCTACCAAGTAACAATGCATCATAGGTCAGAGGCTAACATCCAAATGGGTTGATATGGAACTAAACTCACTAACTCAAATTATCATCAAACTTTCTAACAAAAGCAAAAATGTATAACTTGTTCCTTAAGATAACAGCTAGCACTTAACTTTTGGAACCAATCTGACAACAATTTCAAAGCCTTATAAGTGAATGCTATGTAATAATCATGCTCATAAATTTTTGCCCACACACCCACTTGAGATCCCACTCTATTTCCTGAATTCTCAAGCAAAATGCAACTTGCTACTACATTGATATCTTTCACTTGACACACCACCTTTCAATCATGTCACTTATGCTAACGTGATAACATTTTTTTTGCACCAACCAAACAAAAACTAACCCAGATGCATACATCATCCAAGTAAATTGTAGTTCTATTAAGCAAGCATTTTCCATTTTCCATCTTCTAACAGTAGTATATTAAACTTAATTGGTAACATGATAATATTTTAAATATTAAATAATTAATAAAGAGAGATGTTCTTTCTTTACCTATGGAAGTATATGATACTACATAGTTGTGACAAATACCATGGGGAAAATGATAAATATTCAATAATTAATAATAAGAAATTATTTCTTTAACCAATTAAAATACACATAGGTGATTATGATATTTCTCCATATATTAAATTTCCAAGACACTCATTTTTTGGTTCAATCAAGGGGATGTGGATCTATTGTCCCCAAACATTTCCTCAAGCCTTTCCCAAACCAATCACAATGAAGTAAAAATAAACAAAGTTGTGAATATTTAATTTCTTTAACTGATATAGTATATTGTGATCGGTTTATGATAAGCTTTGGAATATCAGATCCTTGTTTATAATCAAGAGTATCTTATTAGCATTCACAAGATTTAAACCTTTAACCTCACCTATCTCAAAATTTAGTAAAATCTTAACTGACTAAAACAACTTCTTGTCTGTTGAGAAGACTTTGATAACCAGTATAATCTATGTGCTAACAGATGAGGTTTGCTGACTAAAACATGGCACCTAACTTCAACATAATCCACTTCAATCCTCAATATATTTCACTCCTTCCATGAATCCCACATCAAGGACCATTCCTCCATTCTCATTCTCACCATTCTCCAATACCACCCTCACTAGTTCCAACTCAAGAAAGCATAGCAAAATGGTAATGATGAAACATTCATTCTTCTCTCTATCACTTCTTCTAATAATTCTCTTCCATTCCACCACCACTTCATCTCAAACACCTGCACCATCACCCTCATCATCTCCCACAGACATCATAAGAATCCTAAAAAAAGCAGGAGGTTTCACCACTCTAATCCGTCTTCTCACAACAACCCAAGTTTCAACACAAATCAATGCACAACTCCTAAACTCAAACAATGGAATAACCTTGTTTGCACCAAATGACAATGCTTTCTCATCCCTAAAACCTGGCTTCCTTAACTCCCTAAGTGACCAACAAAAAGATGAACTCATACAATTCCATGTGCTACCCACATTTGTTACCATCACAAACTTTGACACTTTGAGCAACCCTGTGAGAACACAAGCTGGTGATGACCCTGAAAGGTTAGCATTGAATATAACAAGTTCAGGAAGCCAAGTGAACTTAACTACTGGTGTTGTTAACACTACAGTTGGTGGTAGTGTATATTCTGATCATCAACTTGCTATTTATCAAGTTGATAAGGTTCTTCTTCCTAGGGATTTCTTTGTTCCTAAACCTCCTCCTCCACCAGCTCCTGCACCATTGAAGGGTAAGGATTCTAAGAAGAAATCTGAAGATGGTGCTGTATCTCCAGCAGGTGATAATTCTGATGCAATGAGTTTGAAGAAACACATGCATGGAATATGGGTTTTTGTTGGAGTTGTTGCAGTGTTTTCATTGTGATGATGATGGGAGATTGAAAAAACTTACCAACATGGTGCATGGATTGTATGGTAGTTGTGGTTTAATGTTAATTGTTGTGGTTTATTGATTTCTATGTGCTGTGTGGGGTTTGGTTGGGTTTAAGGGGAATTACCAACACTTTTGTACCACTTTCCAATGATTGTTTACTTTTTATTTTATTTTTTCAATTGGATCAAGTCATTTTGTGGTGAAAATTGTAGTACATTTTTTAAGGCTTTTTTCTATTAGTTTTTGTCCACAACAAAAAGGTTCACATCTTGTGTTATATTGAGAATTTTGTGCAATGTTGCAACTTTAAAAATTATAGAATCCTTTCAGGTACTAAAATCTAGATCTTGATATGTGATATTAAAAAAGGTAGGCCAAAATTTAATATTAATTTTGAATTAAATAAATGAGAAACTTCAAAAATTTATCTATTAATCTAACTTTAAATTCAACCTATTGAACAAATGTGACATAAATGAAATACATCCATTATCATGACTTTAACTTTAAACCTTAATTACAAAAATTAAATATTTATTATTTTTTATATTTTTATTTTATTGTAATTGATTTAAGACACCAAAAAAAGGATCGTGATCCTTATTAGAGGCCTAGCTTATATCACAATTCCCACCCTTCCTATATTTTGCCGTTTTGAAAGAAAAAAAAACAATGTACATTCAAAAGGAAAAGGATGGGGATTACCTGTCCCATTTGGTTTCTCCATCCAATCAAATTTTTTTATTTAATTAAAAGTAAAATTTATAATAACATAAATTAATATTTGTACACTATTCTGAGATTTTATTGGCTTGGTACATGAGGACAGAAATTTCTTGGGATAGTGGATCCTTGTCCCAAGGAAAAACAATATACAGAAAAAGCTGAATAAGAAATAAAATTGGCGCCAAAACGAGAGAAAATTTAAAAGCTCTTCTTCTATAATTCATTCCCTCTTATTCTTCGTCAAATTTCAAAAAATGTACACGAGCATCGATTCTTCTCATTATCCAGATCTCAACGAAAACGACGACGTTTCCTTCTCGGATCCACCACAACCACCGTGTTCTCAAGGCCACCGTTCTTCTTTCAACCTCGAAACACATCACGGTGGTTCAATCTGCCTCCACTGTTTCTCCAACCTCATCTCAAACCCTCTCTCTCCAACTCTTCACGTTTCTTACGCTCTTTCTCAACTCTCTCGATCTCTCTCACACTCTTCATTCCTTCAATCTCTCTTTACATTTCATCCTCATTTTCTCGTTTCTCCTCTCGTCTCAGCGCTCTCGTGCTTCGATGATGAACCTATTGCGGTGCAGGTTGTGGATCTCGTTCGGGTTCTATCTGATTCTGCTCTTAATGATTCTGTTTGTCATGAATTTGTGGATAGGGTTTCGGCTCTTATCTCTTCTGCTGATTTAGCTTGGAGTTCCCGCCAGTTGCACATGGTATACATATATATGTAACCAAATGTTAATTTCACTTTTCATATTGTTAACTAGTCAAGACGTTCATCTATGATGTAAGAATCTGTAGATGTCAATCAATGAAGAGTGTAATATCTATGCAACTTAACAAAATTATATATAATCACTATATGTTAAATATGAAATCCGGATGATAAAGTGATAATGTATAAAACAAATACACTAATACGTTGGTATTTGGTGATGTAAGAGTCTGTTAGATTTCCAAGATGACCAAATGATTAAAGATTTAATTACTGAGAGCGACATTTGTTGGAGTTACATCCATACAACCCGAAAGTAATTGTCATTGCTTTGTTAATTCTTGAGAATTTCTTATCTGTAGAGTGAAGGGATACCCTTGTTAGTACCAAAAAATAATTGTCACTCCTTTGTTACTTAGTTACTATATGTTCAAATTTTGGAAACATTCTGGTAGTGATAAGTTAAGCTCACACAGAAAGGATGTGTGTGAAATCATATACATCAATTTAATAAAATATATATAAGGGTGTTACTTTCTCGTAGGTGGATTATTTACTGTCCCTCGGATCCTTGTTGAACAAGAAAGCTATTCCCTTATACTAGAAAAAACATAATTTGCGATATAACTACAACATCTAAGCCTTTATTCCACTATGTGAGGTTGGCTGAGGCTTCGAAATTTTTTATGCACTGTTTGCATTGTTGTGATGCTTTTGAATGTACAGATTCACTGCCTTGGGGTTCTTCTGAATTGCGATAAGGGTGACCTCTATGCACACATCAAAGATATGTATAGCCTCATTTCCATTCTCGTGACTGGCCTTCAATTGCCTAGGTAAATGAAAAATGTATTGTATGCTGTTGAATTCCAAATTTATTTCAGACATTATTTAGTCCTCTATTTTATCAGTGCAGCGAGGAGATTCGAGGGGAAATCCTTTTCGTCCTTTACAAAGTTTCTATTCTTCAGAGTATATCAGCAGAAGGAGATGGGAGTGATATTTTGATTCCATTTTGTCCAAAGCTCCTGTACCTGTTGGGAGATGTTCTCATGAAGACCCAAAATGATGATGTTCGCTCTAATTGTATTGGTCTGTCATCAATTTTTCATTTTTTTTAACAAAACTTAGATGTTGTTCTCTAGGTACTAACAATGCTATTTTCTGATAAAAGTATAGCACGTGTTATATCAATAAAAATGAACAAGTAATTAAAGGTCAGTTAGATGTTGTAGCTATAGGTTATGGAATATACTTCAGTAATGGTAAGATACCATAGTTTACATAATTTTTATTCTTGTCTTGTTTTCTTCATTAACAGTTTCCATCATTATTGGTTAGCACTTTTGACTATGCTGGCTCGAAGGCATTTGCTCAGGGAAGCATGTGAATATGACGCTTATATGTTGTCCTCTGGAGGAGTTCACTCTCAAGAATTCGAGGATGGAACCAAGGGGTTGCTGGTTAATCTGTTGGCTGAAGCCATCAAAGGTCCACTGCTTTCTTCGGAAAGTGAAGTCCAAATTGGTGCTCTAGATTTTCTCTTTCATTATTTGTCTTCAGAAGGAACTTCAGACAGTCATATTCGAGTCATGGTGGAAGAAAACATAGCAGATTATGTGTTTGAAATAGTAAGACTGTCAGGTAAGGACTCTGTACTGAAATTGGCAAACACTACTGTTTTTCACCCTGCTTAGAAAAACATTGATGTAGGTATGTAGAGTTCTTTGCCTACTTTATAGCCTCATAATTTGCCGTGATATAAAACGAATATGGTTTCCTTAGTTTGGAATTGGATTCATTGCTGATTAAATGAAATCGGTAGTTGTTATCTGCACATCTATTTCCATTTTCTGATGCAAACTTGATGTTGACCTTACTGCTACTGTGCTACACCTTGGTGGCTTGCTAATTGTTCTATTTTAATTAGCAGGGTATAAAGATCCTGCAGTCAAGATGTGCCTTCAGGTGCTAGACCTTTTATCAATTGCTGAGGAAGCCTTTAGACTAAGGCTTGTGGTTGGGTTTTCAACTCTCATTTCAGTTCTACGTTATGTGGCTGAAGTTCCTTTTCATCCAGTCCAATGCGAGACACTGAAGCTCATTTATGAATGTGTTTCTAAGTGCCCTGGAACTGTATCAACTTCTCAACTGGAGGAACTAGTTCTTGTTTTGACAAGAATGCTTAGAAAGTATTCTGACGGGGAGATGGGTATGCTTCCGGAGACGTTCATAATAGCCTGCTCAATCATTGCGGCTCTCATAAGATCTCCATCTTGTAATGGAGCTCTTGATCTGTCAAAGTCAATTGAGGAAGTGATGAAACATGCCACTTCAGCTTGTCTCTATGCCTCTGAAAGAAATATTAACCAAGTTTTGCAATGCTTATACCTACTTAAAGAGGCATATGTATACAGTCATGATGGAAACTCTACTGACTCTAGTAAACTGGAACTTAGAAGCTGCATTCTAGATATATGCAGAACACATTTGCTTCCTTGGCTTGTAACAGGCATCAATGAAATGGAAGAGGAAATTGTACTTGGTTTGCTGGAAACTTTCCATTCGATACTGCTTCTGCAATCCAGTACTAATTTTGCAGAGACACTGATTTCATCCCATTGGTTCAGTTTCTCATATGGATGTCTGGGCTTGTTTACAGGAGATAGGATGAAATACAGAATATATTTGTTACTCAGCTCACTCATGGATTCTCTCCTGGGAAAGGACTCTGGAAAATCAATTAGAGATGCTGCTTTACACCTTCCTACTGATCCTGGAGATTTACTCTTTGTACTTGGGCAAAGGAGTCCTAACAGTTTAGACTTGCTTCCTTGTCAGTCTTCTGTTTTGCTGATTATGTACACCAGTTCACTATATGATGAAAGGTAGTTAAACTTCTAAATCCTTTTTTCTCCATTCTTCTGATTGACAATTCATCAATATCTATTTTGGCTAACATTTTTTCTGGCTTTCATTACCAGACTTGCAGATGAGAAGTTGGTTTTAGCTTCTCGAGATTTTATTGGCTTGGTACATGAGGACAGAAATTTCTTGGGATAGTGGATCCTTGTCCCAAGGAAAAACAATATACAGAAAAAGCTGAATAAGAAATAAAATTGGCGCCAAAACGAGAGAAAATTTAAAAGCTCTTCTTCTATAATTCATTCCCTCTTATTCTTCGTCAAATTTCAAAAAATGTACACGAGCATCGATTCTTCTCATTATCCAGATCTCAACGAAAACGACGACGTTTCCTTCTCGGATCCACCACAACCACCGTGTTCTCAAGGCCACCGTTCTTCTTTCAACCTCGAAACACATCACGGTGGTTCAATCTGCCTCCACTGTTTCTCCAACCTCATCTCAAACCCTCTCTCTCCAACTCTTCACGTTTCTTACGCTCTTTCTCAACTCTCTCGATCTCTCTCACACTCTTCATTCCTTCAATCTCTCTTTACATTTCATCCTCATTTTCTCGTTTCTCCTCTCGTCTCAGCGCTCTCGTGCTTCGATGATGAACCTATTGCGGTGCAGGTTGTGGATCTCGTTCGGGTTCTATCTGATTCTGCTCTTAATGATTCTGTTTGTCATGAATTTGTGGATAGGGTTTCGGCTCTTATCTCTTCTGCTGATTTAGCTTGGAGTTCCCGCCAGTTGCACATGGTATACATATATATGTAACCAAATGTTAATTTCACTTTTCATATTGTTAACTAGTCAAGACGTTCATCTATGATGTAAGAATCTGTAGATGTCAATCAATGAAGAGTGTAATATCTATGCAACTTAACAAAATTATATATAATCACTATATGTTAAATATGAAATCCGGATGATAAAGTGATAATGTATAAAACAAATACACTAATACGTTGGTATTTGGTGATGTAAGAGTCTGTTAGATTTCCAAGATGACCAAATGATTAAAGATTTAATTACTGAGAGCGACATTTGTTGGAGTTACATCCATACAACCCGAAAGTAATTGTCATTGCTTTGTTAATTCTTGAGAATTTCTTATCTGTAGAGTGAAGGGATACCCTTGTTAGTACCAAAAAATAATTGTCACTCCTTTGTTACTTAGTTACTATATGTTCAAATTTTGGAAACATTCTGGTAGTGATAAGTTAAGCTCACACAGAAAGGATGTGTGTGAAATCATATACATCAATTTAATAAAATATATATAAGGGTGTTACTTTCTCGTAGGTGGATTATTTACTGTCCCTCGGATCCTTGTTGAACAAGAAAGCTATTCCCTTATACTAGAAAAAACATAATTTGCGATATAACTACAACATCTAAGCCTTTATTCCACTATGTGAGGTTGGCTGAGGCTTCGAAATTTTTTATGCACTGTTTGCATTGTTGTGATGCTTTTGAATGTACAGATTCACTGCCTTGGGGTTCTTCTGAATTGCGATAAGGGTGACCTCTATGCACACATCAAAGATATGTATAGCCTCATTTCCATTCTCGTGACTGGCCTTCAATTGCCTAGGTAAATGAAAAATGTATTGTATGCTGTTGAATTCCAAATTTATTTCAGACATTATTTAGTCCTCTATTTTATCAGTGCAGCGAGGAGATTCGAGGGGAAATCCTTTTCGTCCTTTACAAAGTTTCTATTCTTCAGAGTATATCAGCAGAAGGAGATGGGAGTGATATTTTGATTCCATTTTGTCCAAAGCTCCTGTACCTGTTGGGAGATGTTCTCATGAAGACCCAAAATGATGATGTTCGCTCTAATTGTATTGGTCTGTCATCAATTTTTCATTTTTTTTAACAAAACTTAGATGTTGTTCTCTAGGTACTAACAATGCTATTTTCTGATAAAAGTATAGCACGTGTTATATCAATAAAAATGAACAAGTAATTAAAGGTCAGTTAGATGTTGTAGCTATAGGTTATGGAATATACTTCAGTAATGGTAAGATACCATAGTTTACATAATTTTTATTCTTGTCTTGTTTTCTTCATTAACAGTTTCCATCATTATTGGTTAGCACTTTTGACTATGCTGGCTCGAAGGCATTTGCTCAGGGAAGCATGTGAATATGACGCTTATATGTTGTCCTCTGGAGGAGTTCACTCTCAAGAATTCGAGGATGGAACCAAGGGGTTGCTGGTTAATCTGTTGGCTGAAGCCATCAAAGGTCCACTGCTTTCTTCGGAAAGTGAAGTCCAAATTGGTGCTCTAGATTTTCTCTTTCATTATTTGTCTTCAGAAGGAACTTCAGACAGTCATATTCGAGTCATGGTGGAAGAAAACATAGCAGATTATGTGTTTGAAATAGTAAGACTGTCAGGTAAGGACTCTGTACTGAAATTGGCAAACACTACTGTTTTTCACCCTGCTTAGAAAAACATTGATGTAGGTATGTAGAGTTCTTTGCCTACTTTATAGCCTCATAATTTGCCGTGATATAAAACGAATATGGTTTCCTTAGTTTGGAATTGGATTCATTGCTGATTAAATGAAATCGGTAGTTGTTATCTGCACATCTATTTCCATTTTCTGATGCAAACTTGATGTTGACCTTACTGCTACTGTGCTACACCTTGGTGGCTTGCTAATTGTTCTATTTTAATTAGCAGGGTATAAAGATCCTGCAGTCAAGATGTGCCTTCAGGTGCTAGACCTTTTATCAATTGCTGAGGAAGCCTTTAGACTAAGGCTTGTGGTTGGGTTTTCAACTCTCATTTCAGTTCTACGTTATGTGGCTGAAGTTCCTTTTCATCCAGTCCAATGCGAGACACTGAAGCTCATTTATGAATGTGTTTCTAAGTGCCCTGGAACTGTATCAACTTCTCAACTGGAGGAACTAGTTCTTGTTTTGACAAGAATGCTTAGAAAGTATTCTGACGGGGAGATGGGTATGCTTCCGGAGACGTTCATAATAGCCTGCTCAATCATTGCGGCTCTCATAAGATCTCCATCTTGTAATGGAGCTCTTGATCTGTCAAAGTCAATTGAGGAAGTGATGAAACATGCCACTTCAGCTTGTCTCTATGCCTCTGAAAGAAATATTAACCAAGTTTTGCAATGCTTATACCTACTTAAAGAGGCATATGTATACAGTCATGATGGAAACTCTACTGACTCTAGTAAACTGGAACTTAGAAGCTGCATTCTAGATATATGCAGAACACATTTGCTTCCTTGGCTTGTAACAGGCATCAATGAAATGGAAGAGGAAATTGTACTTGGTTTGCTGGAAACTTTCCATTCGATACTGCTTCTGCAATCCAGTACTAATTTTGCAGAGACACTGATTTCATCCCATTGGTTCAGTTTCTCATATGGATGTCTGGGCTTGTTTACAGGAGATAGGATGAAATACAGAATATATTTGTTACTCAGCTCACTCATGGATTCTCTCCTGGGAAAGGACTCTGGAAAATCAATTAGAGATGCTGCTTTACACCTTCCTACTGATCCTGGAGATTTACTCTTTGTACTTGGGCAAAGGAGTCCTAACAGTTTAGACTTGCTTCCTTGTCAGTCTTCTGTTTTGCTGATTATGTACACCAGTTCACTATATGATGAAAGGTAGTTAAACTTCTAAATCCTTTTTTCTCCATTCTTCTGATTGACAATTCATCAATATCTATTTTGGCTAACATTTTTTCTGGCTTTCATTACCAGACTTGCAGATGAGAAGTTGGTTTTAGCTTCTCTTGAACAATACATTCTTCTTAATAGCAGCGATTTTCAATATCAGACTACTGATACTTTGAAAGTAACACAACTGGTGAATCTTTACAGTTTGTTAAGGGGTCTTGGCCAGATGGATTACCAGTTTCACTACAGTCGTGAAGCTGAGGAGATTATATTCCACCTCATAAACAATGATGAATGGGACTTGCTTTCTGCAAGAATTCACACAGTATCATTGAAATGGTTGTTCCAACAAGAGACTATAACCAATTCATTGTGTCATCAGATGTTGAAATTCTGCAGAAGCTCTAACTTAGAAGGGACAGACATAACTCTTGGAAATAATTTTCAAACTGTAAATGATCGGACACTTGCAGAGTTAGTATCCTCTGAAGATAACTATGGAGCTAGAATTTTCGTATGCTTATTGGAACAGCTCTTCAAGAATGAAGACCAGGAACATGACACAATTTCTGTTCTGAATCACATGGCAATGATGGTTAGTATCTGTCCAGCTGCTTCAGAACAATTGTGTTTGCATGGAATAGCGACAGCAATCAGGACTTGGTGTTATTCGAGTAACCCCTTCTCAAAGATGAATTTTATGTCCATCTTGGTTTTAGTCTTTAACATTTTGAGTTCAGTGCATCCTGAAACACTTTCTGCTGATCAGAGTTGGGTTACAGTGACCATGAAGGTGTGAGTAACTGAACTTCCACTACAATGTTAATTTTGCATATAAAGCTGTTAGGGATTATGCAGTTACTCTGTAACTTAGCTACTGTCCCAAAACTTATTAGAAAACACAAGAATTTGGTCAATGATTATTCTAACAGCATGATATTGCTTCTGCAGATGATGGATTACTCTATTTCGCACAAAAATATGGATAACTCAAGTCATGAATTTCTCTTCGTTATTGGCATTCTTTCCTTGATATTGCATCTCTCCATCAGTACTGCACTTGAAGAGGCTTCAAAGCAAATTCTTTTTAATGCTTCTTTAGTCTCTGTGGTCAACACTACAGTCTGTGCAGTTACTTCAGCCGGACCTGTTTTGGTTGACCATGATGAAGGAACAAACACCGCGAAACCTTTAATATTTGTTCTTTTGCTTGATTACTTCGCTATTAAAAGGTATGCCGGTTCACAGCAGTAAAAAAATAAAAGGATAACTTACATTTTTTTCAAATTAGTTTTTAGATTCTAACTTTAAACTATTGCATTTTTGACCCGTGATGCTTTGCCCTAAAATAAAGAAGTCTAAGGTTGTTCATGCTAAAATTCTTGTTCTAGTTTGCATGCTATCCTTCCTGGATTTGTGGACTGGCAAAACTTCCTTGTGTCAAAGAATCCAGCAGAGCCGCTAGCTTTCATTAGCATCAGTTGCGATGACCTATGCAGACTTCTACATTTTGGTTCTCCCGTCATCAAGCTTATTGCTTCCTATAGCCTTTTAGAGCTGTTTAACAGAATATCATATCAAATCAACAGTAAACATGAAGAGTTGAAATGTACCGTTCGGTATTTAAGGTCTATAATGAGTGTATTGGAAGGTCTAGTTTTTTACAGTGACCTGAGAGTGGCTACAAATTGTGCCCTCTGTCTGTCAATACTTATCGGATGGGAAAAGGTGGCAAAGGAAACAAATCTAATAGGAAGGAGCAGCTGGTGTAGATTGATCATGGAGGAGATGACAGTATCTTTGGCAACCCCGACTTTAGCATCACAATCATTCATTAACAGCCAAAGGCCTGCAATACATGTAGCTATTGCATTGCTGAAACTGCATAAAATACCTCAGTGGATGAGATCTGTGTTTACCCATTCATGCATATCTGGCATACTGCACAACGTTGCTGCTACTGATTTGAGTTCCGAAATTCTGGTTTTATTTCGTGAACTACTGAAATCTGACTTCTTAAGTTCCGAGCAAATTGCAACTATAAATGTAATGCTCCAGGTAACTCCCTCCCTTTGTCTTCTTTTAGGTTTCCTCTTTATTCTTAGCTTCATCCAGGTTTACATAATATTGGTTGCATAGTTATGTATGCCACTATTGATTTTTACAGGAATGCAGAAAGTGTATATATACTAACAATGCTCAAGAGGGTCTCCGAAATGATCCAATAAAGAAGGTCCACACTACACCATATGATCTGGGAGAGATTTGTAGTTATCTCATTGATTTAATATCATCAGAGACGAATTTAGATAAGGACACTGCAACTAAGAAGAGGCTCCTAGAAGAAATAGAGGCTTTTTTCAGTACCTTGACTGTAGAGGATGGTAGCTGAAGATACTGCTATTATCCTCTCATAAACCAACTTATTCGAAAATAGTTAATGCCCTTAAGTTCCCACTCATAGAATGTATAGTAAGATACTAATTCTTATGTAGACAAGGATCTAAATTCAAAATATAAAAAATCTAACATGGAAGGTTAAAGAGTAGATGAAACAATTGAAGAACAAATTCTGTTGAGTCAATGATTATATGATAGACATAGCTTCTATTTCCTCAATATTATAGAAGCATATCATCATTTAATCTCCAAACCATATGTTTAATTACTTAGCCCTAAAAAATTTGAAAGTGGTAAGGGTGTGTGTAAGTTTACCCTTTCCAGACCCTATTAATTGGGAGCTTTGTACACTTGACTGCCATTTTTTGGAGGGTGAACTTGATGCAACTTTAAGGTTGGTGCTTAGTGATCATAATGTCACATGTCTAATTTCCAGAAACAATCTCTCGGGGCAAAGTTTTGTAAATCTATCCTCTTCGGACTCTACTAAGTGGGAGCCTTGTGAACTGGCTGCTAAATGCATCAATTTTATCACTAGTAGTAGTCAATAATCATTCTCCATTATACAGCATGAAGGAGAAAAATAATATAACATCTACTCGAGCCAGTGAAGTATGCTTAAAAAATATCCATGTTTAAAACACTCTACTTGATTTTCTTACTTGTCACAAGACAAACAACAAAATATGCATTAGAAGCAAACATAACATGACACTTGTTTATTGGAATAAATTCATAAAGATACAAAGATAATTCATATTGAGATACAGAGATCCCATATATAATGCGCATAATGCTGTAATAAACCACTCAGATAATATCCCCTCCTTTCTCTCTTTTCACAACACTCTTCAATATTAATGTATCATAATAATAGTTAGGTTCATGTTGTCAATACTGCAACAAAAACAACTCCAAGAACAAGGGACACCAATGTTCCACACATGCTGATTGCGCCAGAGGTCTCAGTGGGAACAACCTGTGATGATTGCGAAGAATTTTCTGATGATGATGGCTTCTCTTTATCGGGTTTAGGTGCCTTTGCTGCGGCATCAATAGCAGGTGCTGGTGCTAGAGTTGGAGCCTTTGCAATCTTACTAGGGAAAAATTCCAAAGGAAGAAGCACCTTACCAACCTTATATATAGCAAGATGCTTATCTGTATATATGATGCCATTGATGGTAGTGTTAACTTCTCCAGTTGAGATATTCACACTACCACCATAACTAATCACGTTCAATTCAACTTTTCCAGGTTTAGTTCCCGCAAGTGTTCTTACAGGGTTGGTTAGAGTATCAAAATTTGAGCTAGAGACATAGTCAGTGATCACGTGGAACTGAAGGAGCTCTTGTTTTTGTGTATCAGAGAGTGTGTTGAGGAACCCTGGTTTGAGTTCTGAGAAGGCGCTGTCATCGGGTGCAAGAATGGTTAAGCCGCCAGATTTTATGGTTATAAGCTGCGAATTGAGTTGATTGATGAGTTGTGTTGTTTTCAAGAGGCGAACGAAGATGTTGAAGGAGTTAGCCTTCCTTAATATTCCAACGATGTCGCTGCTAGTGGTCGCGGTGGTGTCTGGAGAGTTGTCTCCAGGTGATGTTGGGACTAATGGTTTTGTTGGGGCTGCAGTTGGTGGGGTAGGGGCAGGGGTTGGTTGCAGTGGTGCACCAAGTGGAGATAGGGCTGCTAAAGTGGTGGTGGAAAAGAAGAGAGGAAGGATTAGTAGTGTTAATGAGATGAATAAGAGAGTTTGGCTCATCATCATTGTTGTTGCTTTTGGTTTGAACAGAAGTGATATGAATTGCAATTGTGATGTAATGAATGTTTGTTACTTGTTTGATGCATTGGAGAAATGAGGAAATGAGGCTTTTATTGAGGCTTGTGACAAAGATTTGCATCAAATGGTTTGGTTAATTGTGATTGCTGAACGTACATATTGTTGATTAAGGTGTTGTATCATTTGAGATGGGTATGTGATTGAGAGTTTTTGGTTGAAAAGGGACAGGTTAAAGAGAGTGAAAGGCAGAGAGAGCAGAATAAGATGTGTGAGCAGAATTAGATGCATGAATGTGTTGTGAGTATACATCTTGTATCTTGTTATCCTCAAAGGAGACTAAGTCTATTTGCATCTTGGTTTTTGAAAAGTAATAGAGAGAAGGGAAAAACTATCGTATTCCTTAAATATATTTATAAAATGATTCAAACTTTTATTTCTCTTCATTTTCATGTAAAAACCAACTCGTAAACAGATCGGTCGGTCAGGATATGAAGGTGAAAATGAAGGTGGAGGATAGTCTTGTGAAAGAGTTAAACCTTTTGATTCATTCATTTCCTTTACAAAAATTTAGAACTTAGTGGGAGTTATTACCTTCACAACTAGATGGCTCTGGGTTTGTCCCTCCATGCAAGTATCATATTACCATATTCATACTAGTACTAGTTCGTTAGGCCTTAACTTTAAGGCTTAAGAGTCCCAAATGCACCTCATGCATGTTTTTCTTTATTGTCATCACACATTCCCCCATTATTTTGGCAATGCATCCACTACAAATTTGGAAAAACAAGATACTTATTTTATCCCCTAAATATGTTTATCATCAGCTAATTATTTAGGGAGAATGTTAACCAATGTGTTTAGGAAATAAAAGATGTAATTTTATTTTGGAAGATAATAAATTTAAAACATAAGGTGTTTTTAGGGCACACACTGTTTGGTAAGACTAATTGTTTATTTATTAAAAAACCTAAAACATATTTATTAGAAAAGTAAATGGGAATGTAATCTACAAGTTAAAGTTTGTGGAACCTCACTCAGTAATCATCATAGTTAATGATTTAATACTTCATAAAATAATGATAAGCACAAATTAAGAGATAAAAACATATGTTTGATCTTGTTATATATATGTTTGATAATATTAATCATAAATATGTTGACGTAGCTTATATTATATTATTTGAATACCATAGATTATAATTGGTCTTGTATTGTTTTTTCTTCTTTTTAATACATAATTCCTAATTCCTATTCTATCATATATCCCTGATGTGAAGAAATGTGTTTTGAAGCAAAGTTCTATTATTTGATGTTTTGATCACTTAATAGTGAAGCTGCAGAGTAAATAAATGTCTGTCGCTTGGACTTAATTAAGTGATAAGAAATGGATGAGATATAATAAGTCATATATTATAGGCTCAATCCTTTTCAAATAATTCTAATAATGATAGACTTTGTTTTTAGATACAAATAAATAAGAATGAAGAGATAATAGAATGTGGTGCAGGTTTCATTGTCTCAACTAGCTAGGATCCTAATCAGTTCCTTAATCATATACTAAACATCTGTTAATATCATTTCCTCCTTATTGATGTAAATACTCAACCTATTTATAATCACCACCTTTCAAAATTACATTTCATATATACACATATATATATATATAGTAGTGTACGGCTCCGCTAAATCTCAAAAAGACTAAAATGTTAAATTTTCGATTTCTAGGAGTGATATTTATCGAGAGTGACAGTCATATAACCCAAAATGGATTAATTTCTTACCCATATGATAAAGGATATTTATTGGTGCATGCAATGTTTCCTCTCATACTTTTGAGTTGTCCCTCTTATAGCTATCAAAAATTGCTGTGCCAACCTTAACCATAAATTTTATGATCCACCACCTTTACATGATAGTTAAGGCAAAACTATTTTCTGAACAAATCAATTTTCTAACTAAACTATACTATCTATACATCAATTATTTTTCTGTTCCAACCTCAATATAAAATGAAGCACCTTCAGTTTCTTTTACTCACATCAAAGCAAGGATCTCTCAATTCAAGTGTCCAATTTACAAAACAACATTTCAGCATTATTCTACATTTCAAAGGGTTTCTCTTCAAACACTGAAATCATGATGATGCAAGAGTTTCTCATCATCTCTACCTCACTTACACTACTACTCACATTCTTCTCTACCACAACAACAACATCAGCTCAGCTTCTATCACCACTTAAGTCTCCATCATCATCATCACCACCACCACTACCGGTGACTGCCCCGGCCGCAGCACCGGGACTAAACACCATACCCCTAGTCCCCACACCAAAAAATGGATCCCCTACACCTTCCATCACAAAAACACCCACCATTGACATAACCCTAATTCTCAAAAAAGCCAAGAGATTTTCCATTCTCACCCGTCTTCTAAAAACAACCCAACTAATCAACCAACTCAACTCACAACTCATTACTTCAGGGTCAGGTGGCTTAACCATTTTTGCACCAGAAGACAGTGCATTCTCAAAACTCAAAGAAGGGTTTCTAAACTCTCTCAATGACAGACAGAAAGTGGAACTGTTACAGTTCCATACTCTTTCTTCCTTCATTTCTATCTCTAACTTTGATACTCTTACTAACCCGGTTCAGACCCAGGCTGGTGATGATGCTAAGAGGCTTCAGTTGAACGTCACCACTTATGGTGGCAGCCAAGTGAGCATGACCAGCGGCGCCGTTAACGCCACCGTTATAGGTGATGGAAAGTAAATCTTATTTATGATGCATTCACTTAGTTACTTAATATTCATGTAATGCATATTCATTTATCAGCACATTCATGTAATGTTAGGTTCACAATATTTTTTACTCATGCATATTTATTTAAGTAGTGGGTGAGTCACCATGTAATGATCCTAAAATTATGGTTCCAATACTCAAAACAGTCTATCTTGAGATAGTAAAATAGGACATATATAATAATAGATATAATTGGGGGATAACGATAATATATTCCATAATTTTTCTGTTTTCATATTCCGAAGCAATCAAATTTCACGAAATAATATTAAAATATTAATTTCTGTTTTTATAAAAAAAAAACTAAATGAAAGTAGTTTTTTCATTGACTTGAGACACCAGATGAGGACATGTAATCCCCTTCTATAGTTGGAGATTGATGGAGATCACATACAAGGATTCATTAGTCCGAGACAAAGACACATGAAAGTTAAGGGACACATCGAACATATGATCTACATTTATTCAGAAATAAGTATTACTATAGTTTGTTCCGCTCAATAGTTGTACTTTATAGTCCTAATTTATTCTCAAAATATTACAAGTAGGATGAAGTTGATGGCATTTAATAAGAGCAACTTTATAGAAATTTGAGAGCTTTGAGGATGAAACTAAGACTTACTATTGTTTATGGAGCAAATGTGTGTTTTGTTTCAACAGGTACGGTGTATGCAGACAACAAGCTAGGTATTTATGAAGTGAACAAAGTGCTTCTTCCACTTGACATTGTTCTTCCTAAGCCTAAGGCTCTTGCACCCTCACCAGCCAAAGGAGTATCACCAAAAACTAAGTCACCTGAAGATGAAAGACAAGATGGTAGTAAAAGTAACAATGATGATGATGTTGTTCCTGTTCATACTAGTTCAGCAGGTTCCTTCAGTTTCAATATAATTTGGATTCCTCTTGTTCTTGGAGCCATGATTTAAGGTTGATTTCTTATATGTTGGGTTTGATTCAATGGCTCAAGTTTCACTTTGTGATTTCTTATATCGTGATTTTTTTTTGTATTTTTTAGTTCATGTTTGTTAATTAAGTTATGTTATTTCTTGGATCAAATAATTACACAAAAATTAAAGTTTATAATTTTTTAGCTACAAAATTGAGCTTTAAATTGAATTGGATAAGATAACCATGAATGCTTTAACCCCTATCATGTTTTTTGGGCTACAACTTAAGATTCATTATGATCATTTAACAACTCATGAGTTGTGTTATTTGTACAGTTAAATGGAACACCAATGTAATGCTTTTACACTACAACATAACAGACAATTATATTTTGTTCTCTTACACCATTTCAAATGATGAAAAAATAGACTATGTAAGGTTCTCATATATGGTGTCTTCACCTAGTTGTTCAAAGTTTTGTATATATAGCTCAAATTTGCATATATAGTAGGTAAAAGAATAAAATAATTTCATTAGAAGAGGTGGTCATAAGGGACTTGTAATGTTCATCACTAGGAATAATAAGACTAGCCTATTGTGAAATTCCTTAAAGCATATTACCAATTTACCATGATAAAGAAAGAAAGGATATGAGTAAAATAAGATAAGATGATGATATACATTATTCTGGATTATTATATATATGAAAAAGAATTTGTTGATAGAGACAAAATCCATTACTTTTAT
Source organism: Lupinus angustifolius (assembly GCF_001865875.1). NCBI lineage: Eukaryota > Viridiplantae > Streptophyta > Magnoliopsida > Fabales > Fabaceae > Lupinus > Lupinus angustifolius. The sequence goes on from NC_032014.1 coordinate 30,447,856, forward strand.
TTAAAAAAATGTCAATAAAAATAAACCAATAATGATTAGAATTTCAATGAAAATAAATACACTAATACATTATAGATTATAGTTAATAAAGTAGATAATAATAAAATATACATTTATACTTTATTTTTCAATCATATCTTTATTATTTATTTTTTTCACCCTTTATTTTTCAAGTTCTTTTCAATATATAGTCCCTAAATATGGATACCAATGTCTCTTCATTTCTTTTCAACTTAGTTTCCTATGTAGATTAAAATGATTATCTTAGTTAAATTACGTTAAACTTTTACATCCTAAGAATGACATTTATTGGAAAGAAAACCACACATCTCAAAATGAACTAGTTCCTTAACAAAATGTGAAAAAATATCGTTATAATACAAAAAAAAATTACATCATTAATGATTTCTTGAGCTTATAATATGTGTCTACGTTAAATTATTAATACTATGGAATGGAGATGCTACATCATAACAATAGTCTCGATCACATTTTTTTTATTATTAATTAAAATAAACTTTGAATTATTAATTTATCATAGAATAATAAGAATTTGGTTGCTACTAATACTATCATGCGAAATTGATCATGATCCTTGTTTGCTCAGAATGAATAATGAAAGAAGACACTGAAATTTATAACAAAAAATATCAACAATTAAACATGTTAATTGTTGAGAGATAAGCGAAATTTCAAAAAAAAAATTGAAAAGAAAGATCTGAAAGTGTTTTTTCAGGCATAATTAGAAAGTGAAAAATTAACAAAGTAACATTAGAAGCTACAAAGCAAGAGAAAATAAAGTGCTTAATCCGAAAATCAATGCGATTATGCAGAATCACCAGATTTGTAGCGGTACAGTTTTCCGAACACGTGGAGTGTGGTAACAAATCCGATGAAGCAGAGGCTCATAACCAGCACCACCGTCGGTGAAAAAAAACTAAATGAAAGTAGTTTTTTCATTGACTTGAGACACCAGATGAGGACATGTAATCCCCTTCTATAGTTGGAGATTGATGGAGATCACATACAAGGATTCATTAGTCCGAGACAAAGACACATGAAAGTTAAGGGACACATCGAACATATGATCTACATTTATTCAGAAATAAGTATTACTATAGTTTGTTCCGCTCAATAGTTGTACTTTATAGTCCTAATTTATTCTCAAAATATTACAATTAACAAGTATTAGTATAATTTGTCCTACTCAATACTTAGACTTTATAGTCCTAATTTATTCTCAAAATATTACAAGTAGGATGAAGTTGATGGCATTTAATAAGAGCAACTTTATAGAAATTTGAGAGCTTTGAGGATGAAACTAAGACTTACTATTGTTTATGGAGCAAATGTGTGTTTTGTTTCAACAGGTACGGTGTATGCAGACAACAAGCTAGGTATTTATGAAGTGAACAAAGTGCTTCTTCCACTTGACATTGTTCTTCCTAAGCCTAAGGCTCTTGCACCCTCACCAGCCAAAGGAGTATCACCAAAAACTAAGTCACCTGAAGATGAAAGACAAGATGGTAGTAAAAGTAACAATGATGATGATGTTGTTCCTGTTCATACTAGTTCAGCAGGTTCCTTCAGTTTCAATATAATTTGGATTCCTCTTGTTCTTGGAGCCATGATTTAAGGTTGATTTCTTATATGTTGGGTTTGATTCAATGGCTCAAGTTTCACTTTGTGATTTCTTATATCGTGATTTTTTTTTGTATTTTTTAGTTCATGTTTGTTAATTAAGTTATGTTATTTCTTGGATCAAATAATTACACAAAAATTAAAGTTTATAATTTTTTAGCTACAAAATTGAGCTTTAAATTGAATTGGATAAGATAACCATGAATGCTTTAACCCCTATCATGTTTTTTGGGCTACAACTTAAGATTCATTATGATCATTTAACAACTCATGAGTTGTGTTATTTGTACAGTTAAATGGAACACCAATGTAATGCTTTTACACTACAACATAACAGACAATTATATTTTGTTCTCTTACACCATTTCAAATGATGAAAAAATAGACTATGTAAGGTTCTCATATATGGTGTCTTCACCTAGTTGTTCAAAGTTTTGTATATATAGCTCAAATTTGCATATATAGTAGGTAAAAGAATAAAATAATTTCATTAGAAGAGGTGGTCATAAGGGACTTGTAATGTTCATCACTAGGAATAATAAGACTAGCCTATTGTGAAATTCCTTAAAGCATATTACCAATTTACCATGATAAAGAAAGAAAGGATATGAGTAAAATAAGATAAGATGATGATATACATTATTCTGGATTATTATATATATGAAAAAGAATTTGTTGATAGAGACAAAATCCATTACTTTTATTTAAAAAAATGTCAATAAAAATAAACCAATAATGATTAGAATTTCAATGAAAATAAATACACTAATACATTATAGATTATAGTTAATAAAGTAGATAATAATAAAATATACATTTATACTTTATTTTTCAATCATATCTTTATTATTTATTTTTTTCACCCTTTATTTTTCAAGTTCTTTTCAATATATAGTCCCTAAATATGGATACCAATGTCTCTTCATTTCTTTTCAACTTAGTTTCCTATGTAGATTAAAATGATTATCTTAGTTAAATTACGTTAAACTTTTACATCCTAAGAATGACATTTATTGGAAAGAAAACCACACATCTCAAAATGAACTAGTTCCTTAACAAAATGTGAAAAAATATCGTTATAATACAAAAAAAAATTACATCATTAATGATTTCTTGAGCTTATAATATGTGTCTACGTTAAATTATTAATACTATGGAATGGAGATGCTACATCATAACAATAGTCTCGATCACATTTTTTTTATTATTAATTAAAATAAACTTTGAATTATTAATTTATCATAGAATAATAAGAATTTGGTTGCTACTAATACTATCATGCGAAATTGATCATGATCCTTGTTTGCTCAGAATGAATAATGAAAGAAGACACTGAAATTTATAACAAAAAATATCAACAATTAAACATGTTAATTGTTGAGAGATAAGCGAAATTTCAAAAAAAAAATTGAAAAGAAAGATCTGAAAGTGTTTTTTCAGGCATAATTAGAAAGTGAAAAATTAACAAAGTAACATTAGAAGCTACAAAGCAAGAGAAAATAAAGTGCTTAATCCGAAAATCAATGCGATTATGCAGAATCACCAGATTTGTAGCGGTACAGTTTTCCGAACACGTGGAGTGTGGTAACAAATCCGATGAAGCAGAGGCTCATAACCAGCACCACCGTCGGTGATATCTTCAGCCCCGGTGCATCGTCGGTGTAGAATCGAAGCATGTTGCTGCCTCCGGTTCCTCCTCCAGTACCGACGGAGGTGTTGGCGGTGGTTCCTCCTGCGGCGAGACGGCGACGGCGCATGCCTGCGGTGGCGGCAGCGGAGCCGCGTGGAGCCATGACACCAGGTCGGGTGGTTGTGGCGGAAGCGGTGGATTGAGATTGAGAAGCGCCTCTGGCCATGTTGAAGGGATGGAAATGGAGAGAGAGAGAGAGAGAGAGAGAGAGAGAGAAAGAGGATTTGGAAAATTGAAAGTGAAAAGTTAAAGAAGGATTTGGAAAATGGGAAATTAAAAGTGAAAAGGTGAATAAATGGGATTAAGAGAGAAAGAACAAGAGGACAAGAATAATGATGAAAATTTGGTATTATTTGGGGTTATTATTTAACACTTTTTTAGGGATTTTGTATTATTTAGTACTTTATGCTTATCCAACAAAAAAAAAAAAGTGTAATATACATTGTCAACATAAAGATTTATACACAATTAATGTATTATCTATCATTTATTTGTATTACTTTTTTTAATTAAAAAGACCAAATATAAATGGTGGATGATATACTACTAGTGTATGAGTTCTATATACTACCGTAAAATTCTTCACCATTAATATTTAATTATTATTAATTTTTCAAAAAAATAATAATTTAAATAAATGATAAATAATGTAATAATTATATATAAATCTTTATATAAACAATTCCTAAATAATAAACTCTTATATTTATAATTTGTCTCCAGCATAAGAATAATAATAATATAGAATCATCATATTATTTTGCTTTTCTTTTTTGCCCTCCAGCTACAAGAATACAAATTTATCATTTTCTTTAACCAAAATATATGTTTGAATATTATATTCTCAAAGTGAAAAATGAATATCGATAATATGTTAATCTAGTTCCAAAAGATTAGATGTTAAATTCCTAATATTTGTTAACAGAAATAATTATATACTCCAAATAACCCAAAAAAGTGGAAAAGACATAAATTTGTTAAGCATGATGAATTCCATTTTTTCTCTGAAAAATTCTCTAAAACTTCATGCATGAAAAATATTGATGGTAAGCGACTGCCACTTCAGCACCTAACTATATCTTTTTGCGGAGCAACAAATACCTATAACCAAATATTTAAGGTACCTAATTAACTAAATATTTAATATAACTACCTTCTTAATTCTAACCTCTAATAATCTTATGATAACTTTTTATTAAACTATTATTTACCAAGTAATATAGGAGTTATACAAAAAGGAACCATGGAATTATTTTGACGTCTGGAATTTCTGGATGGAAGGAAATTAAGAAAATAGATTGTGTGAACCTTAAACATCATAATAGACATGACACATATTAGACATGAATAGTTGTGTAGGAGATTTTTATGTTACTAATTCTTTTCACAATAATATTTAGTTAAATTTGATAAGATATTTATTGCAATTACTACATCCATTCTTATTTAACTGTGTTTCATGTTATAAGAAGGAGAATGGAAGTATGATTACCCTTGGCAGTAAGACACACACTTATGCACACATCAACTTGCATCTACATAGTTTTTTATCATCCTATTATATTCAAGCTAACTCATTTTTTGCCACCTTTTAGGAACATGTGAAGCAATCATACTTCCATTCTATTCTGTGATAGTTACTAAAAATGCAATTTTACTGATAACACCAAGAGTTGTTTGGAACAAACACCAGTGGTTGTGGATGCTTCCAAGTTATCCTCAGTGGGTCACCCAAATTCCTCAACAGTAGTTTGAGTCTAGTTTCAGTGGTCTTTAATTATTATATTGGGCACCGTTTCTATGTAACATATAATCTATAATCAATACTATTTGCATATCTGAGATAGTAAGCACAACAAAAAGGAAGAATGGTTAACTAATAGCTCTCCCTCTATTTAGATGTTTAAAATCTTGAAAAGTAAGAAAACTTTGTAGCATCCAATATCCAAATACATAAATAAAAGATAAAATTTTATAAGATTACATGTAACATCTTTGTTTTCTTGCCCAAAGTAAACCTACATGTCAACTATTTAACTCCTGCTGATGAAAATTTCAAAGTGCTCAAGAGAATGCCAATATGTTCAGCAAGAACTAAATACATAGACAGGAGAAATGATGATTCTCACCAGAATTCACAATCCAGGTGTGCCTAAATATATAACAAAATTACGCGTCTGCCTGGGCACGATTAAGATGAAACTGACTACAGAATCTGACAACTTAACATTTACAGGTTATATGCTTCAACAGAGACAAAATTGCAAATATATTCTTGATGGGAACTCCCTACCCACATCAAAAAGTCTGTACGATCTGATTCGAATGGCCATCAGATCTTCAATGAAAACTAGTAGGACTAATAATACCTTCCCCCTGACCTATCATCACATTTGTCAGGACAACTTGAATATCAAGCATAATGAATTCAAAATGTTTATAGCCAACATTTTTACTAGTAGGGAAATAATACCCTATAGGTGCAAGTATTTTGGGAGGACAAATTTCATAACTCTTCCACCTATGCCTCCGATCATATCAGCCTTCACTTCCTGAGGACCAAAAATGCTTCTGAACTTTCATAAGTTTCTAATACACCATGCGGCATTGAAAAACGCATCTAGAGTAATTAGATACACAAGGCCTGATAACTCTACTCTGAATCTGAATCAATGGAAAGATACAGGCGGGGCCTTACTGAACGTTTTTGGCGAGGAAATGAGAAAGGGCTATCTGATCTTTGTCTGCTTTCTTTGTCAGATCTAACATCATTCATGCCAAGAAGCAAAGAAGCTGTGTAAGAAGGAATAATTGGTCAACAAGTTGAAGGAGAAAAAATGGCATAGTGCATTAAGGATTGAAGAAATAAACTTTGAGCATAGTAAAATACTCACGAAGTATTGTAAAAAGAGGCAAACAATACACATTGAAAAAGGAGACAGACCGTGGGACCACAAAACCACGCACACATTTTGGGTGTGCAGGGAAATGCTAACCTCCTCACCTTTATGGTTAGAGGTCAGCTTCTCCACACTTTCAAGATGCACAAAGTAACCATGAACTTTTAATGCAGAAGCAAATAACAGTCATTAGTGTCATTTTCATGAAAAAAATCTCAAGAAGATTTGATTAAATCCTCCTTAATTGTCCCTCCTCTCCTGAAAAAATTCTTTCAAGTAAACAAGTAAAATGCTTAGCCCTAGGAAGCAATAAACACATGCCCTACAAAAAACACAACTACCCACAATGATTTAGCAGTAAAACTAACACGCTTAATAGGAATGCAATGTGTATTGACAGTCATTTTCTGAAAAACCAAATATCATATGCTTTATATAGTAGATCTTGATTAACTTCTCCTACCAATTAGTTAATGGGATTCTTCCAATTCCACTTTGCAATACAACTCAACTATCATTAAGCATATCTCTAATTTAATTAAACAGTTATTTCCTTGTACGAAATTTTATTTGAACTAATGAGATGAACTCATCGATAATATGAAATAGATTAACTATGCAGAATATTTTGAATAGTCTACTAGTGAGTAACAACCTGCACCTATGTGAATTGTGAAGTTCTATTGAACTAAAATAAGCTTTCTGAGATTTAAGAGCATGTATTACAAAAGTTGTGTTGCTTCTTAATGTGCATCAATAGCACCAGTAGTTTTGGAAATACAATTCTCAGGGTAAAGGTTTGAATTGATAATGGTCTTGGCTTTAATTCCACACAGTTGGCTATAGGAATTATGACTATAATTCTAAAAGGACTTCAAAACATGAAAATTAGAATTCTAAAGCCCAATCCCAATTCCAAGCCCCAAACAAACACTAATAGAATTTTTATCACAAAAAGAATACAAAATGTATATGCCAGTTTCCCTTCCTCCTTCATAGCCCCTATAAAATAACTTGATGTGGAACATTGGAAGTTAGAAAAGTCTTAGTGAACATTACACATGCAAAAAAATTAGTAAGAACCCATTCCTTCTCAAAAGGCTAATGAAAACATGTTCATTTACAGAGGAGTGAAACACAAACAGATAGATAAAGCAAAAGAACTGTATTCGAAAAGAAAACAATATATTAGTCAAAGAATTTCGTTATTCTATGACCTAATTTGTTTTCATTTGTAGAATAAATAAACGGTTGTCTGTCCACTTGAAAATGTGGAGAGGATATTAACCTCCACATGCATGAGTCTAAAACTTTTACAATCGGGATATATATTGTGGATAAGTCGAAGAAAATGCTTTCCCCGGGTAACAAAATCCAGTGGGTTGTATATGAGGGAAGATCTCACAACAGTAACTTCCACCAAAAAATAAGGTTAGATTTAGATTGAGAAAGTAATGTACCAGTATCGGTTGAAGTATTAGAAGGGCCTTCTTTAGATGTAATTTGTTGTCTGGAATTCAATCCATTTGTAGTTGATGCATCACCATTGCTGCAACTAGCACCACCTCCAAGGCTAAGAGAGATCCAATTTTCAGTGCAGATACCATTTGATACATCTTCCTGATCTCTCAATTCATCCTGCACAGATGAATCTGCTGGTCTTGTTGGAAGAAAAATCTGCAGCGAGGGATCTTCTCCAGCAAATGGCACTGGATTGTCAACCAAACCACCATTTAAATCAGCATCAGAACGTCTTGCAGAAGAATCTGGTATGAGAGTACTAGAGCCCAAAGCAGCAGTATCTGGAGCCAATGTATAACCATTCAGTGATGAAGAGCAATTAATATCACCGTGCTGCAAATGGACCAATGCATCTGACACATCCACATCAGAGCTAAATAACTGAAATCCAGGGCCTGCCTGGGTTCCAGAAGGTAATGACCAGAGGGAGGATGAAAACCCAAAATCATCTTCTTCGGGATTATTATAAAGTCCCGAGCATGGATTTCCACCAAGCTGCTGATCTTCTGCATATGAATCAATAACTTCATGTGATGGCACTGAGTAAACAACACCTGCATCACCAGTTTGATTATTTTCGTACCCAAGTGTAGGAGAGGCCAATATATCATTGTCTTCATCTGAGTCACTCAGAATAATAACTTCTGCAGCACCCACTGGAGCCGAAGTGTTATGTGCAGCATACCCATGAGCTGAATCAACATTATTGTGATACAGAGAATCCATCTCAATCCCATTGGCAGTTGAATAATCAATATGCCCAGCACCACCTTGATTTACGCTACGATCATCACCATCCCTGCCACTTCCAGTGGAACTGCTACTCATTGGAATAACCACATGTTCGTGATTTCCAAAATCCTTAATCAATCTATTACCAGAAGAGGTATTTGTGCCGTCGGGTTTATTGACTTCCCAAACTCCATTACAATTCTTCCTGATGCCAAGTCTTAAACCAGCAGGACTGTCTGAAACCCCACCCTGTTTGAGCTTTGAAGTTTCTACACTATTGACTTCACCACCAGTAGAAACAGAGAGGGATCCATCAGGACAGCGCCATTGAGAAAGATTCCCCAACTCCATGCGTTCAATTTCACCCTTAGCCTTGACACGCCAAGAACCATCAGGCTTCACCTCAACCTCAGTAACTTCTTCTCCACAATTTCTCATCTGTATGATCAAACCAATTAGAGCTACTGGTTATTCAAATATAAGATTTATGAAAAGAGAAACAAAGACCAAAGAGGAGAATCTACCATTTTAGTGATGCGATTGAAATAAGGGTCAATAATGATATTCTCCAATGCATAATTCTTAAGACATATGGGGCATTGCCACTGCAGAGACAACAAATGTTTCATCAAACAATTACTTTTTTTGTTTGTGCGTATGGATGAGGGGCAGACAAAGCATGCACTATTCCTCAGAATCTTACCTTCCTTGAACGTTGATTCATTTCCACAAAAATTTCAAGATCGAAACAACCCATGTGAACGCAAGGTTTGAATCTTCCAGCAATCTTCATTCTTGATCCACTCATCTATAATTTCACAAGATTTTTAGAACTGATTTGTACAAGTCCATGAATTACTAACATAATCCTACGCATGAAAGCCTTACTGGACAACGAAGGTTGATGCTGAAAGTATCTGAAACCACTTCCAAATCACTGTCACTATCAGCATTATCACTTGCATTTCCACCCCCAACACAAGAAACGACGCGTGCAAGAGCATCTTCAAAACGCTCACCTTCAGACTCCTTCGGAATCATGTTTAAGATCTAGATAACAGAGAGACAATCACAAATTTCATGGCATCGAAAGAAGGCAAGTAAAAATAATCAGTGAACATATAGGCACTTCCAAAATTCAACATACAAGTAAGAGACATTTCAATCAAATATATAACTAAGTATCTCATCCTTTGTGGACTACATTTTTATTTCACTAAGGTTGTGTTTGGGAGTCTTGTTTAGGAGGGGGAGGGAAGGGAAGGGAAGGGATGACTTTGAAAAGTGTCTCCAATGCATGAGAGTTATAGGTGAAAGAGGGGGAAAATGGTTTTGAAGGTTTTATGGAACCCTCTAAAACCCTTCATATGCCCATTTTCATGGTTCCCCGAATTTGGGATTTTTATGGAGACAAATATGTCAAAGTAGTACTTAAATGCCTTTAGTAAAATTTTATAATTACATTTTTATCCATTTCCCATTGTTAAATAGATTGTTAAAGGGAGGCTAAAAAGGTATTATTACATTATCATTACTTTAGTTAACCTTTCATTCTCCTCCTATCTAAATTTCACACTCCCAAAAAAGGGAGAGGTTTAACTTGATTTGCCTTCCTTTCTCCTTCCCTTCCTCCCCCCTCCTTGCCCCTTGATCTCTCTCCTTCCCTTTTCTCATAACTGCCAAACACAAGCCTAACGAATAAGATTACACTTATAGCCACAAGTGCGCTCAGCACTAAGGACTATGGTTGTTTCAATGATGCGGCCATCTATAACAGAGACTAGGCAACCACGCTGGCTGTTAAAACCCCATTTTGTCCTCATTTTTATCACTGTCCTTTTTTGGGACCTTATGGTCATTTTGACAAACCCCTAAACCTAATTCAAACAAAAGGACCTAGGTGAGCAGCTCTCAACCCATTCAACAACTGAACCTTGGATGAGCAGCTCTCAACCCCCAAGCTCGTGAGCCATCAGCCATTAACCTTATTCACCATATTATTTTGAATGCTTAGAATAGACTAATAGTCTAAGTCTAGTACCTAGTACTTACTTTTAAGCTTTAGAGAGGTTTAACTCCTTAAACTCATTAACCTATATTGAAATTTTGAGCTACTTATACCTACTTTTATTAGATTTGAGTTATATTTTGAGCTAACGCCTTCATTTATGTATTTTTTTCTACTTTTTAGCATTTATATTGGTATAGTATAGTATAAATTGTTTACTTTCTTTCCCTAAACATCACTATCTCAGCCATCTCGCTATCCCATATCCCACTTTGGGGTTGGCTGGGATGCTCTAGGATTTGAGATTGTCTACTTAAATTTCAAGTTGTCCAAATTCATTTTTTATCAGAAATCCACATAAATGGACCAGCCTCAGAAACTTCAGACTAACATGATTAAGTGGGAGGAAATCTTAAAAAATAGAATGAACAAACAATCATCCAGAATATACTTGGTAATTAAAAAAAAATAGAATGCAATATACCTGCAGCATGCTTCGCCTTCTGACAATACGGACCCCTAAACAGAAAATGCGAACATCACACCCTGTTAAGCAAATTTTATTAACTCCGTCTTTTGTATATGGCGTGATCTGACAAAACAGAGATAAAAATTGAATGAAATCAATGTAGATAAATTTAATAAACACTGCGAAAAAGATTGGACTAAAACTACCACCCAGATGCTTAAAAAATCTAATTTAAAATACAAGCACAATTGCTGCAAGAAAATACAAATAATTATAAGCATAGATGAAAATAAACTCACAATTGGGCCATCATCACGACCATTAGCTCCAAGCAATTGTGAACCAGGTCTGTTAATTGCACGTACAGAAAAACCTAGACATAAAAAAACAAAATCAAATACAGCCGCAAAATTCATGCATCCCAAAAAGAAAGCTGAGGTTTTACTTTTACAATGATGGACTTCTAATTACATAAATAATAATATAATATGAAAACTCAAAAAAGACCAACGACATGAAAACATCATTTTCACAGCAGCCAAATACTCCAGTGAGAAGATCATGTCATGTAATATCATACCATTGATTTGAAGGTCTGTATATTGTGGCCATTGCATTCTGAATGAAACTTTGTCGTTCAAGAGCATACACCAAGCCTACATATGTTGTCATTTAGCAAACATCAACACACTACCTGAATAAAAGGTTACATATCAACACTTAAAACTACTAGCATTGAATCACCAAACAAACCTGAACATCAAATTCTGGTCTTGTTATCAAGTCCTTATCAGCTCTCGTAAGTTGAAATGTTTTCTCCACGCTCTGAACTGGGTTTGTTCTGGTCAGCTCAAACAGAAAGCATATTAAAAACGAGGTTATAAACAATAATAACAACAACCAAGTCTTAGTCCAACTATTTTGCAATGGTTAGATCAATCTCATCAGAAAGATTGAGGAAAACCTTAAGACAAGAAAAGAAAAGAAAAACTCAAAGAAAAGGGAAAAGGTTTAACTTTTCAATAGTTTATTGTCACAGAGAATTTTCACCTCTGAGAAACATATTCAATACCTAAACCATTTCAATTCACAAACTCTGCCCATGGGCTCTATGTTGGCATTCTTTGTTGCATGGTTCTGTCATATATCATATAGGTTTTTAGTTGTTTCTTATTTTGTTTGTGAGGATGCATTATCTTCTTCCTTTTTACTTTTCTCTTTGGTACTAATAATATTTCCTTTATTATAAAAAAAACTATTAGCGAAATAAATAGGAATAGCACTAACATTATGATCCCTTCAAATGGCACAAAATAAATGGACCTAGAGCTATGCACAGTAAACAGGTACTCCCATCGAATATTGGAATTAAATTAGACACCTATCCCCCACTCCCATCCCCAAAAGAAATGGATATTAATCGAGACCAAATCAACCTCTTATAACTTACAACTTAGGCAACAACAACCAAGCCTTACTCCCAGTAAGTGGGTCAGCTACATGTATCGAACGACGCCATAATGTTCTATCATAAATCATGTTCTTTGGCAAAACATTGATCTCTAAATCGTTCCAAAGGTTTCGCCTACGATTTTTTAGCCTCCCTCTTCCTCTTGACATTGGACTAACCTCCATTTTATTTATTCTCTTTATTGGGGCTTCTAACAGTCTCCTCCACACATGTCCAAACCACCAAATGCACAATTCTACCATATTTTCTACAATAGGAGCTACTCCAACTTTCTCCCTAATGTGTCCACAATTCTACCATATTTTGTACAATAGGAACTACTCCAATCTTATCTCATCTAGTGTGTCCACTCATCCAACGCAACACTCTCATCTCTACTACATGGAGTTTATTTTCTTGTTGACATTTTATTGCCAAACATTTAATCCCATATAACATTTCGGTTCTTATATTCGTGCAATCAAACTTCCCCTTAAACATCGAGGACGATGCCAATTACATAAACTATATCTAACTTGAACTAAGCCACATAGTGAACTCACCCATCAGTTGGAATGCTTGTTGTAGTCAACCTCACCGGAAGCAAAGGGTGTGCCATTGAAACCCAAAACCTTGTAACATAATAGCAAATAATGCAAATTTGAGTTAGACCAACGTAAACAATAAAAGAACAAGAAACCTCATTCAACTAGAAGAAAATATAATAGAAAAGAGAGGGAAAAGCCAATTAATACGACAAACTTAGCATACATCAGAGAATCACTATCAGACCCTTGAAATGAAGAAAAAAATGTTTGAAAGCCTCACACATCACCACAATAATTAATAAGAATCTGCAACATAATGCTACCACAGAAGAATATACACATACAAATTGATTAACTCTACAAGTATAAATGTGCCACAGAGCAATCATAATATACCCAAAAAATTACAAAACTGCAACATGTTATCATTTGACAACTATTAAGTTCAGTTCAAAGTACCAACATATGATATCATATCAACTAAATGAATGTTAAGCAAATTATGCCAACCAACTAACACAAGCCCTTGAAGATACACACATATACGCTCTCGAGGTAATCATAAAAATAAATATCGAACAATGAACTATTTAAAAAAGTTCAAAAATTCATTCCCACCCTATATATAAGATAAAAGAGAGAGAACATGACATACGGATCTGCACGACTGAGTCGACAGGTCTCGCAATAAAATTTATCAGGAACTGGAGGGGTTCCTTCCATGGGTTTCTCTGGAATAATAACACAGTTGATATGCTGCCACACATGGCATCTTGTATCTTCACACTGCAATTAGATGAGAAAAAGTATAAATGCCATAATTATCAATGATCATTAGAGATCTGAATAAAAAGTATATGTCACATCAAGGGGAAATGAAAATGAAATGTACAATTTGGCTGATAACCAGCAAAATCATTTGTGCATAAAAGTGCATAGAATTTTACATATCATGAGTACAGTAGACACACATTGAATATTATACCTTTATCAATGGCTCTGTTTCCAATGAACTTCCACAGAGACAGCGAATCTTTGTATCTGATTGAAAGGAATCATCAATTTCAGCTTTAACATTCACATTCACATTACTACTATCTGAGGCACCTTGTCCCTTCGATGCTAGATCAGTGGCCCCGGATCCCTGCAATTTTCTGGACAAAAAGAAAAAGAACATCAACAAAAACAACAAATTCAGGGGATTAAGACATGTACGTACAAGTATAATCAACCTAAATCAAACTGCAAAATTTTTACCAAATCATGTATACAATGTGAACTGATGATCTAAATATTTTTTACCATTACATTTATCTGAAGATAGCGAAGGTAGATGAAGAAAATGTCATTAACAGTGTTCTCACTAAAACTGACCTATATGTGTCATCCACTAATTTTGCCACTTGTTCTTTTCCAACAGCATTTTTCTTAGCCCACATTCTGGAAACTGGGAAAAAAGCAAAATGGTCCTTAGGTCCTTAGTTTACAGGAGAAAGGAGAGGGAAAAATGTGCAAACCAACTTCACATACTAGAATCATGAAATTGAAGTAAATGAACATTTATTAAATATTCCAAATGTCATATGGTTCTATGAACTATGCCCAAATACGAGTCAGCCTCACCCTTAACACAGAATGGAATGAGCTGTACTTTAAAATAACAAAGTGAACAAAAAAGGGTGGCCCAATGGAAGAGACTCTCATCTAGTTAGTGGGGCCCGAGGAGGGTAGATGTACACAACTTTACCCTGCAAGCAGAGAGGTTGTTTGCAGAAATTGAACTGGTGACCTCTTGCGTGGTCACTAAGTAGCACCCTTACCATTGTGGTGAGGCCACCCTCTAAAATAACAAAGTGAGCATCATAGGAATTTCAGGGACAAACACAAGCCGAGGTGTAAAGAACCAACTCAAATTCATCTGACTAACATTAAGAAGGAAGATTTACTATTTAATGAGAAAAAACTAACAGTCTTTTCCTAGGAATTCCATCTATCGTGAATTAATCGGGATGCCAGATATAATAGAACCAAAAGTTGAGTCACATGCAAGGTTGTCAAAATAGAGATCTTGCATAGGATGGAGAGGGGAAAGAAACACGTAAAACGTGGAATCATAAATTCATAACACGGATCATAAGATCCTACTCATTCTAAAATAAAAAAGTATAAATTTTGAATATTTATATGTATAAATAAAAATTTCCATAAGTTCATACGTATTTGTATGCATATTAAATATTTATATAATTAATATGTAATTAATTATGCATAATAATATATGAATGAAACAATTGAGATAAAGTAGGAAGTGTTAAGACTGTGTGTAAGGGAAAATGTGTTAGGTTCTACATGTTTTGGGCTGATAGTAACTGGAACTGTTTTGGGCTGAGTTCATGGGTGGTGAAATTTGAGTGACAATATAGAAGAGAATAAGTTAAAATAGAGAAAAAAAGTGCAGGTATGACTTTTTTTGGGGTGAAACCTTTTAGTGTTAACATTTTGGTCCATCCTGCGCCCATCCACAATGGTAAAAAAAACTGTGTCGACCCGGAAAACACACAAAATGCTGAAAACGCGGAAAAAAATTCATGATACTGCTGGGCGATCCCACCGAGTCCACCATCCCGATGGATCACTGGTGATTACAAAATCGTAATATCATGCATTTACATGAGTTTGATCGCAATCTTGACAACCATGCTCACGTGTGTGGTTCATAGAGAGTATATTCTTACCTTGTTCATCAGAGAGAATAGATAATATCCTGTCAACAAGATCCTGCAAAATATAAGGCACTACCATCATTACATTATCCTAAAACACAAAAGAAGATATTATGCACAAACAATAATGCAGAGGTTAAAACCAAAGTAATCATGGAAGTTCCTGCAATACATTCACAATAACGTCTTTTCTGTTTTAAACTCATATTCGTGATCAGTAACACACGTATAAAATCTAAGACATAAATGATCTAAATACAATAATTCAATAATGCATGCAATCTAGTAGGAAAAGAGGTACGAGATAAAAAATGATAAGTAATCAGTCCACACAAACAATTCGGTGTCATGTCAATACTACCATTTAGGTTTCATTTTTCAAAGAAAAGGTCTAACATTGACGTGACAGAATACTCTTGTCTCACCTGCTTCTTTCCCTGCTTTGAAAGTCCTAACTGAGTGAGCACATCTTTGAGCTCTTTTATACGAAAATATGTCAACTTTTCCTACAGAAATCACTGGATGAGTAAAGTAGAACAGCATACATTGTATTTAATAGCTCAGCATTAATACAAAATAAAACAAAAGAAAGGGGGAATAACATGAAAATTGATATACTGTGATGTCACATGCTCTGAAGACGGCATGCAAAAGAAACTCAAGTATCATAATACAAAAACTATGCATATCCATTTCAGACTATATAATAGTACCAAAGCAAGGTGAACTAAAGGTATCTGAGAATCATGTCGTCGACAAAGTATCAAAACCAACATAACCACCATAAACAATATCCGCTGAGTAGTAAGGACAGAAATATTCTGCGATAACTGGTAAGCAGACCAAACTGAACAAAAACTGAAATTAAAATTTTAGACAATAAATTTCCTTGTCAATTACCAGGAAAATCATGACTGTATTACACATTCATAATAAGATAAGGAGCACGGACATGGATAAATTGCACAGATACGACACGATATGGATATATCAATATGGAGAATTTCATTAAATAATTGAAAGATAAGTTGATATCTAAAAAATCTCAAAATATCCAACCCAATAAGTGTTAAGGAAACCATTTCGAACTATCGGTGGGGCATAAATAACAAGAGACTAAGCCAAAACAATTTACCAAAAAAGAAAAAGCAAACAATGATTACATTGCATTTGGCACGACTCGAACATAACCTCAATAGAAATAAAAACACCAACTTTCCAGCTTCACATCCAAAATTAAGTTACACTAAATGGCAATGATATCGCAAATTAATAAACACTCCGGCAACTACAGAATCTTCGAAAATGATAGTGAAAAATTGGTCAAAATGAAAATTAAAACAAAAAATGAAGTATATATACCTTGCAACTGGATACCAAATCCATTTTGCACAGAATCTTCACCAATTCACAACCAAAACTACTGAAGCAAGTGCATGCTGCCACAACCACCAATCGATCTACTCAAATAACCAAAAAAACCACCAAAACAAAAGCAATCAGTTCAATTTACAAGCTATAAAACAAAAATCATTAGTACAAAACTACAAATATAAAACACATATATAAGTTACAATTATAACGAGAGAGCGTGAAATTAACCTCAAATTAGAAGATACAAAGCATAGAAACAAATCGAAATGGTGAAACAGTGATGAAAATGAGAAGCAAGAGCGTAGATTAGGGTTTTGAGCGGTTACGCCGACTCAGCACTCATTCACTGTTAACGTGTTTTTTTCTTCTTTTTGACCCAATGCGGTTCGGACCTATGGCCGTTTATCTAATCCGGTTTTTTTTCGGGGACACGTCCGGGTTAGGCTTCTTCCACTAGTGTCTTGTCTAGGTTCAATGGAACATGGTCATTGGTTGCTTCATATTTTCTTTTAGCTCCTTTCAATTTGGTTTTTGGATGGTAGATGAGAGAAAAAGAAGGTTTGAGAATCATAAAATACACTTATAAAGAGCTTATAAATTTTTCTCTTCTCTCCTTTATCTTCCAAAAATCAACTCGGAAACAGTCACTTACAATTTTTTATTTACTTCAAAAGAAGTTTGATGGGTCACTAAATGACATAAATCACTATGATGTGCTTCAAAATCCCCGGGTAATATGTAGTTTTCAACCACTTGATATCAATTTTGTAATGTTAATTGTCATTTGTAGTAGTCGTCTTGTAGTGTATAAGTCAATATCATTGGAGATTATGTAATATTGTTTAATTTTATGTTGTTTGGTTTTAGAGAAAAAATAAGACTCCCAACTCTATCTCTCATCTTCTCTATTAACATTAGAGTAAAAACAAATCAATAATGCACTGCACTTTTATGTGTCTTTTTTCATACTTTCTCGTGAACCAAAGGAGAGAAAGTGACTATTTCTAGCACAATGCATGTTTACTCTCTCTTCTCCAACTCTCTCGTAACCAAAGGAAAGAAAGTGATTATTTCTCTAACTTCTTCCCCTCTATTCTCTTTCTTCTCCCTTCTTTCTATTATACCAAAGACAATAATAGTGTATAATTCTCTATCAAGTAATCATTTCTTTGTGAAATTCTTAATTTCCAAAATTGTAGTTTGTTTTCTCTCAAGTACTTTCCATCTTGCATCTTTAACTTGATGATATGTTTGGATTAAACCATAGACAATAATATGAGTCCCTTGTTAATAAAATTTTATGTTGGAAGTTTCATTTATGGTTGGATTCATCAATCTTTCCTAATTTATGATTTGTTTGTTGTTATTCTTTATTATTCAAGTAAGTGGTTGACTTTCCCTTTATAGTCTATTATGGATTTATGGTTATTTCTCCATTCTTGATTCACTTTTGTATTATTGATTTCGAACTTTGATCAATTTTCTGATTCATCTACAAAAAGTATTGGTCATTTGTTAATTTTGTCTTTCATTCAATTTCTATTTCATTAATGAAAATAATAGATATAACAATTAGGAAGGATTTAAAGATTACGACTTTATCAATTATAAAACATTATAACCGCATTCTGATTCATATTGTGAATGTCATTTATTGAGAATAACGTTTGGTTTTTCGGATACACAAGCCCTAGTTTGGAATCCGTTCAGTCGATATATTCCAACCTTAAGGACCACAACCCTCATGGCATTTTCATGAATGTATAGTCTTCCATAAAAGCACTACAAATAACAACTGAGTCTATAACTAACCAGTCTCAGTGTCAGCATTTCTAATAGTAGTACATATGTCATATTTTTATTGGCCGGAGGAAATAAGTTATATTCTGATATAAGGAGATACTTTATTCTATATGATTAATGGCACAACATATTTTCATACAAGGGTGCCATAAAATACAAAGTTGGGCATTCAAAGACAATCATATTGGAACTTTTACCTGAAGATGTTATCAGTTTTGTAAAGTAAAAAAAATGAAAACAATAACCAAAATGTGGTAGAATACAAAATTAGTTCTACATTCATAGTTCCATGGTCCTACAAATGTTGATCAGAACTGAGCAGAATGGACCTTAGCTAACCTCAACCTGAAAAACGACTTGACTACTAATCCGGGATGAAGAGCCGGTTGCAATCCATGCAATGACTGCACCAGAAGAAATTATAATCAATCATTTAGCACACCACATAAAAAATGGTTAATTTATTAGATGAAAAATTAAAGGAAGAATTATAATTTAGACTATGGTGGAAATATATTTCAAATTTAAGATGATCAACCAAAAGGGCAGTGAGCTTGTTAATACGATGCGTAACCAGCCATTCCTTCAATATCGTAAATGGTAATCTCCCGAAAGCATATATCAGAGGTGGAACACAGAGAAGTATTTACTGTCAAAATTGATGGATGTAAGCAATGTTGTGAGGTTTTAAGCCCTCGCTTATGTGATACTATTAGAAAAACTCATTGGAATGATATAAGGATAAACGCGAAGAATGTGTCTTGGTAGTATACCACAAAAAGTTGTTACAATTCTTTATCGTTGTCAAGTTGTACTTTTGCGGCTGCCTTTTCAGCTTCTTCCAAAACAAAGGCTTTCAATGATTCAACATTCCTCGTACCTGATCATGTTTACGACATGCAAAAAATAAGATTAGATCTATGAATTATGATCCATTACTTCTCCCTCTGGCTTAGGTTGAGAGAAGCCGGAAAGGGCGAGGGGAGTAGCCTATTACAAGTAAGGACAAAATCATATAAAAACTTTAAAGCATACGTCAGAAATTAATATATGATCACAAGATCATGATTTGTTTCTTGTTTAAATTACAGAATATATATTACTTGATTTCTTACTTCAGGGAGATAGAATAAAATCGAAATGAATCATAAAAGGCTTAAATCCATTACTATGATGTAGTTCAATAAGTTCTCACCCCCAACCCCCTTCGAGTAGCTGTGACTTTAATAACTGTAAAATGAAACAGGGAAGTTTTATAACATGAAAGAGTTTCGGAGCACTGAATTTAGTATTAGACCGGACTCTAAGATGACGCATGACTTGAAGATACATGCTAACTTCAGTTATTATTGCAGATAAAATCTCTGTTAACTAGCAGACTCATTTGTTCATCATCGATATCTGACATGTGATGGGTGCCAACTTGCACCTTCATTCATCATCGATAGTATGCGCAAGAGTTAGAGAACCTCGTTATCAGCGACTTTTTGTTTAAAAAGTTTCTACGTTCATTACGTCGAGAAGAAATATAGTACTTGTATAGATGCAATGCAATGACTGAGGTGATGTCTTGTGTGGTTTACCAAACTTAATACTATGTGAAATTCGAAAGAAGAATACTTTTTACCCCAATCAAAGTAAGTAACATACTAGAAAACGAGGGATACAATCAAACATGAGACCAACTAGTCATAATTCGTTATAATCATCCGAAGTGAAAATTCTTATTGAGCATGTGAATCAAATCGACGAATACAGTCTGTATTATACAGGGGAACAGAATAGATTCCATGAAGGTAAAAAATCCAATTACCTTGGTATCTAGCAACCTCTTCGCCATCATAGAATACCTTAAATATAGGATATGAATGAATGTCAACTTTGCTACAAACTGCTTTGTCTGTGCCGCAATCGACTTCCCCGATCTCTATTTCGTCTTCCGTTTCCATTGCTTTCCCCAAATCATCCCACAAAGAACCCAAGTTCTTACTGGCAACCAATTCTACTAGTTAGCAAACAGTTTCAACAAAAGAGCAGATTCAGCATCAAGTTTAGATTATTGCAGAGTATGTAAAAGAATTACTCACCAATGCTTGCACCAGGGAACACAGAATTTCACAAACCATGCAGTGCCCTTTTCCTTGATCTAAACACAAAAAATAAATAAATGAGAATTAAGATCATAGCAATAATGAACTTACACTAACCTAACTAAAGGAAATGTGAGATACTGTTACCATCAAAAAATTAATAAACGCAATCACAAAACCCTAATTAAACAGCTTGTATGTTTATTACCCTCTATGATTGCAAACTCCAATTAGTTTCGATAAAACATTGTTGTGATTTTTGAAAAGGGGAAAAATCAGAGAATTCAATAAGGGTATAACAATATAAACTAGTGCATAAAGAAAATGCAAAAAAAAAAATTGGTTGATGAATTGGGTTACATTAAAAGAAGAAAAAGCAAAGATTTTTAATTGAAAAATTCGATTTTGATGGGAAGAAGAAAGTGGGTTAGGATTAAGAACAAAGAGTTGAAGTGTGTGTTACCTTGTCGGAGAATGTATCAGTGGTTAAGGTTATAACCTCAGAATGTGTTGGAATGATGAGACATGATGTTATAATAATTGTTAGGAGTAATAGAAATGAATGATGATGAATTTTCATGGCTGATCTACACTCTCTTACACTGTTCTGCAATGTTCTTTGTTACCAGTAACTCTAATGTTAGGTCACATTAACATCTTTTATCCAAAAGGGGAAAAAATTATGGACTAAATCTGAAAAATAAGAAAGGGTGATGAATATGAAAATGGTAAATATATTTCTTTTATTTTTTCTCCTCTTCCTTCCTTTTTTGTACTACAAATAGTATATTCTCGAATACTTAATCTTTTAGTCACGTTGAGAATCTAATGAGGTCTTGTACCTATAAACTGACAATTTATTGGTTTTGTACTCCTCTATATGACACCAAGTATTTTTTAATGAAAAAAATTAATTTAATCCTCTATCATATAAATAAATTATTAAAAGATTGAGATTATTTATATGTGTTGATAAAATGGAGAGGATTGTTGAGATGAACTATGAGCAAAAGCAATTGATTAATTACATTGTAATATATTGTAATTTTAAAATCTCATCATTTTAAGAGAATTATTCGTTAGGAATTTCTGATCAAAGATGGAAAACTTTCCAATATATGAGATGTCAATACCTCGAGATTTAGTTAATAAATAGCATTATATCTTATTTTTAGGTTTTGATTCAATTTTCATTCTTAAATATATCCATTAAGTACTCTAATTTAAAAATGTTAGCCCTCAAAATTAATTTTTTCTTAAAGAAAAAACATAACCAAAGGCCAATAGATTCTATCAAACTAGCACCTCTTGCACCCTCAAATTTCCATCTTATTTTCACAAACACACTCAAATCTTCCTCTAATCATCTAATAAAAAAAAACCCATAATCACCTCATCCTTATAAGTTTGGGAAGTGTAACTTATACATTCCTGTTCTTGTTCTAGTTTTGCATGTGCATGTTGTTCAACCCATGAAGTAGGTAGTGTCGCAGCCCATGAAAATTTACAACTTTGAGTCAATACAAAACAACTATGTTTCCCTTCATGCATAGAAAATAATAACATGTTGGGTGTGAGAAAGGTCCACTAGGAAGATAAAAACACACATCTTTGGGTTACCCACATGCAACAAGTGAGATTTTATGGTTGAATTGCTTTAGATATCAACTCACGTGGGCAGCACAAGGTTTGAATTATAGCCCTAAAATATGCCTTTAAGGACACATGTCATCATAGCTTCAAAGATGGTTGATTATATCACTACATCTCCAAGATGACCAAAAGGTTAAGAGTTCAATTTTTGTGAGCAACATTTGTTGGGAGGGACACCCACATAGCCCAAAAGGGATTAATTCCTTACCCAAAAAGAATGAGAAAATATCATTAGTAGTACCAAAAAAATATCTTTACATCAACAATGCCTTGTTGCTCATATTCACAAAATACCTTCAATTGGAAAGAGATTATATATATTAAGGATTAAATATAATGTATGTATGATTTTTCAAAGAAAAGAAGAAATCAAGAAGGAATAATGTTGTTCTTGTTGAAGAAGAATAATGCGAGAAAGAAGATGAATATATATGGCAAAGAGAATAAGAAAAGAATAATACTTGATACTTTTATTAGAAATTGAATTGCCGAAATATACAAACTTGATTCTTCTTATTTATAGGAAGAAGAATGCTTTAACAACTTTTAATAACAAACCAACTAACTTAATTAGCATATTTAGCACATGTTAAATATGATAAAACACATGAACAACATAATGACTTCAACTACAAGCAATGGGCTTATGCCAAAAAATTCTGGTTAGATTGCTTGATTGATCATTGGCCTTTCTTAATTGATGCTTGGCCTGGACCATGACTGAATGGGTGGCCTGATGCATGTGCCTAAGCTTGGCCCGAGAGGAAGTGCCTTAAATGGCCTGAGTCGTGCATGGGACAACCTTGGCTTGGTGCAACTGATGCATCTGGTGCATCTGATGATGTCTTGTGACTCTAGCCTGATGCATATGAAGTTGTCTCAAGACCTTGACCTGGCGCAGCTGATGCAGGGCAATGTCTTGGTCTACCCAATCTGTCTTAATCAAGAATAGGACATTGACCATATTTGGTACATAAACTATGTTGCTGATTTTGATTATGCCCAATGTGCGCATATTGATTTCAGGCTTGGCTGCTATTGGCATAAGCATGGGTGTTGTTGGCATGAGCTTGAGGCTAGTCATAGCACCATTAGTCTTGAGCATATTAGTTCTAGGCAAGCAACTTATCACATTATCAATAACAAGATTCAAGTTACCATTGTGACCATCTTTTAATTTTGATAATTTTGAAGTTAATTTCTTATCCTTAATCCAAAAACTATATGAATTTAAAGAAATAGAAGATATGTGACAATGAAATAAACAAGATAAATACTTTTCTCCATTTTTATCAAATTATGTTAATCGTTCGACTCTTCTAAAGATCTCAACTCGTGATCGAAAGGATATTAAACATTCAATATTATTGGAAAGATTACATGGTGGAAAAAGTATCGAATATTTGAAAAGGTGATGTGAGGCTTATACATGGAATCAATTACATTTCTAGTTACCAAAGTTACTTTAATTTAATAAACTAGTAGTTCTAATTGATTCCTTCAAATTCTCCTTAGGAGATTGATTGTTATCCAAACAATTTTAAAATGACTTGTTTACATTGTCCTTTCTTCATGTCCAAAGAGGCTCTAATAGTGAATTTAGGCTAATATTCTCCTCATAGAAGTTAAGATTGTTTTGATATCCAATATTGTTGTATTGAGTACTTGAAATGAAATTGTCCAATGATTGTTGTGGTGCCATTTGCATGCAAATTAGAGCCACAAGATTGGCTTGTTGCAATTGCATGTTTACAACCTCAGCTTGTGTCTTTGCTAATTGTGTTTGAAGCTGGTTGATTTGTTTTTGGAGGTTGCATATTACTCCTGCACAACCATATATTGGATCTCTTATTCTTGCACCAGCTTCATAAACCATGCTTGTCACTGCATCAGCTCTTTGTGACTCAGGAAGTTCCTGAAAAATCAAGCAAATGAATAATTTGGTCAATTAATTATAGAGAGTAACCCATCTCATAGTATAAGGAGATAAGTTATATCCTTCAACCAATAAAATCATGACATGTGTCCTAATTAATTATTTTCTACAAAAAAAATCTAAAATAAAACAAAACAATACACATGTCCTACTTTTATTGACAGAAGGAGATAAATCATCTACTGATATGAGAAGATACATTATTCTCTTAATTATAATTATATATATTTACTTATTTTGGTGTTAGAAAGAAGAAAAATAAGAAGAGTAAAAAATAAAAATATAATGTATAGTGATATCTACTTTTGTTACTACATATATGTGTCTATGTCTATGTAACATTTTCACTCAGAAAAAGAAACATTAAGTGGAAGGTCTTAAAAATGAAGACTATAAAAATATGATCAAGTGTTCTATAATATTCTTACACCTATTATTATGCTCATTTATTTCGAAGAGAATTTCCACCTACAAAATAAATGTTTGGTTGATGTGATGAAAGTTTTTTATAGGCAAATGTTAATATTTATAGTCGATGAGACTCGAACATTCATCTTTTTTATAACTTCGTATAATATCTAATAACTAATTGTCCAGATTCACTTTCAGCTTTTGGTTTCTCTAATTGTCACCTACCACCAATATAAGTATTATATTTTTGTAGTGAGTTTAATATATTACTCATAAATATTTGCCATCTAGGATTATAGTTGATAATAATATTTTGTAACTATTAGACCTAGCTAATGCTAGAGTGGTCCTTTATTAAGTACCCAACATAATGACTTCAACTACAAGCAATGGGCTTATGCCAAAAAATTCTGGTTAGATTGCTTGATTGATCATTGGCCTTTCTTAATTGATGCTTGGCCTGGACCATGACTGAATGGGTGGCCTGATGCATGTGCCTAAGCTTGGCCCGAGAGGAAGTGCCTTAAATGGCCTGAGTCGTGCATGGGACAACCTTGGCTTGGTGCAACTGATGCATCTGGTGCATCTGATGATGTCTTGTGACTCTAGCCTGATGCATATGAAGTTGTCTCAAGACCTTGACCTGGCGCAGCTGATGCAGGGCAATGTCTTGGTCTACCCAATCTGTCTTAATCAAGAATAGGACATTGACCATATTTGGTACATAAACTATGTTGCTGATTTTGATTATGCCCAATGTGCGCATATTGATTTCAGGCTTGGCTGCTATTGGCATAAGCATGGGTGTTGTTGGCATGAGCTTGAGGCTAGTCATAGCACCATTAGTCTTGAGCATATTAGTTCTAGGCAAGCAACTTATCACATTATCAATAACAAGATTCAAGTTACCATTGTGACCATCTTTTAATTTTGATAATTTTGAAGTTAATTTCTTATCCTTAATCCAAAAACTATATGAATTTAAAGAAATAGAAGATATGTGACAATGAAATAAACAAGATAAATACTTTTCTCCATTTTTATCAAATTATGTTAATCGTTCGACTCTTCTAAAGATCTCAACTCGTGATCGAAAGGATATTAAACATTCAATATTATTGGAAAGATTACATGGTGGAAAAAGTATCGAATATTTGAAAAGGTGATGTGAGGCTTATACATGGAATCAATTACATTTCTAGTTACCAAAGTTACTTTAATTTAATAAACTAGTAGTTCTAATTGATTCCTTCAAATTCTCCTTAGGAGATTGATTGTTATCCAAACAATTTTAAAATGACTTGTTTACATTGTCCTTTCTTCATGTCCAAAGAGGCTCTAATAGTGAATTTAGGCTAATATTCTCCTCATAGAAGTTAAGATTGTTTTGATATCCAATATTGTTGTATTGAGTACTTGAAATGAAATTGTCCAATGATTGTTGTGGTGCCATTTGCATGCAAATTAGAGCCACAAGATTGGCTTGTTGCAATTGCATGTTTACAACCTCAGCTTGTGTCTTTGCTAATTGTGTTTGAAGCTGGTTGATTTGTTTTTGGAGGTTGCATATTACTCCTGCACAACCATATATTGGATCTCTTATTCTTGCACCAGCTTCATAAACCATGCTTGTCACTGCATCAGCTCTTTGTGACTCAGGAAGTTCCTGAAAAATCAAGCAAATGAATAATTTGGTCAATTAATTATAGAGAGTAACCCATCTCATAGTATAAGGAGATAAGTTATATCCTTCAACCAATAAAATCATGACATGTGTCCTAATTAATTATTTTCTACAAAAAAAATCTAAAATAAAACAAAACAATACACATGTCCTACTTTTATTGACAGAAGGAGATAAATCATCTACTGATATGAGAAGATACATTATTCTCTTAATTATAATTATATATATTTACTTATTTTGGTGTTAGAAAGAAGAAAAATAAGAAGAGTAAAAAATAAAAATATAATGTATAGTGATATCTACTTTTGTTACTACATATATGTGTCTATGTCTATGTAACATTTTCACTCAGAAAAAGAAACATTAAGTGGAAGGTCTTAAAAATGAAGACTATAAAAATATGATCAAGTGTTCTATAATATTCTTACACCTATTATTATGCTCATTTATTTCGAAGAGAATTTCCACCTACAAAATAAATGTTTGGTTGATGTGATGAAAGTTTTTTATAGGCAAATGTTAATATTTATAGTCGATGAGACTCGAACATTCATCTTTTTTATAACTTCGTATAATATCTAATAACTAATTGTCCAGATTCACTTTCAGCTTTTGGTTTCTCTAATTGTCACCTACCACCAATATAAGTATTATATTTTTGTAGTGAGTTTAATATATTACTCATAAATATTTGCCATCTAGGATTATAGTTGATAATAATATTTTGTAACTATTAGACCTAGCTAATGCTAGAGTGGTCCTTTATTAAGTACCTGTAAGAACTTGATGATGTTGCTAGCTCCAAAGACTTTGTGTGCAAAGGTAAACTTGGCAGGTTCATTGGGAGGAAAATAAGGTGCTAACACACATTTTTCAGCACATCTTCGCCTCAAAATCTTGCAAGCAGCACAAGGGTTCATCACTACTTGAGTAGGAGCTATAGGTTGTGGAGGGAAAGATGTGTAAATGGTAGGAAAAGAGTGAGAAAATGGAGAGGAATTAGGGGTGTTTGTGTCATTGAAATCCATTTTTCTCAGTTTGAATTTGTTGTTTAGTGAGAAAAGAAGGGTATTAAGGTGAAGGTGTGTGTAGGGTTGGTTAAGAAGCCAAAGCTAGGGAAGGGTTTTATATATATATAATGAAAAGATAAGACGAACAAGGACGTTAGTCTAGTAGTGGTGTAATACTTCACTAGATCCTGGAAGGATCAAACGTTCAAGGGTTCAATTTCTGGAAACGACACTTGTTGGGAGGGACAACCACGTCCTCAAAAGAAATTAATTTCTTATCCAAACTGTAAGAGAATATTTTTGGTAGTACAAAAAAATGAAAAAGAATAAAGAGAAAATCATCTCAAATAAAAGTGATGTGACCATTGAAATTTGTTAGTTGATGTGGTTGTGGGAGCTTTTTCTCACTTCTTCTAGGTTAGGTGTTGTGGATTGTGATACCTCTTTGGCTCATTATATGAAAAATACTCTTCTAAGTTTGAAAAAACCTTTTGGTTGGCATATATTTCTGCTTGTTATTTTTTAAAACTTCTTTTTTCTTCTTCTTTTACTTTAATGCACAAATGAAATAAATCATGCAACAAATCACTTAAGTACCTAAGGGACTTTATACCATAAGTACATCATTTGATATTTATGTGTTAATCATTATTAGTTGATAAGTAAAAGTAATATATTAGTCGTGTAAAAAACTTTACAAGTAATGTATGAATATAAAATTTTAAGTATATTTAATTTATGGGTTCATGTAAAATAATACTTCTCTCCCACTCTAATCATTTTGAATGTTAGAGGAACAACTCTGTCTACCCTTACCCTATGAGTTATGATAGATTAAGCTAGTTTGCTAGTTACACAAATTCCATGGTAAAACAGAGGAACAAACGTACTTTTCCCCTGTAACTAATTAAATAAGACTTTTTAATTAGGTGAAAATATGAAATGAGACACAAATGAAGACATGTGATCCTGATCAAAAACTGATTGTCTAGTGTGTTTCTTAGTCCTAGTCCACTCTAAACTACTAGTTGTCTTTGGTCTTATGATTATGCCAACTGTCTCATATTTGGTTAGATAATAGTTTATTTAATTGGTTTAGAATGAGAGTTATTGGGGTTGCTACCACCATAGAGACAATGCTATTTTTCTACCACTTAACTACCACATAATGAATTAGCAATTTATTTAAGGACTAGATACATATCTAAGTGTCTATTTGCAGAAAATAGAATAATATATATTTGTGTGTGTGAGAGCAATAATAGGCCATAAGGTTGGTGAAGAACCGTTAAGCCTCGTTGAGCACACTATGCATCAAAAGTGGTTGATGAGTTCTCAATCTTACCTAAAAAGTTAACTCAATTGGTTAAGCTATATCATGTTTAAAATCCCCAAGGCTCTATGTGAACTAAGTTTAAGGAGTAATTTCCAAATTATAAAATCATTTATTCATACCTTAAAATTAAGTAAATAATCATTTTAATATAGGATATAATCATAATTTTTTATAATGTAAGAAATATTTTTAGGAGACCTAGGTTGTTCCTTCAATTATTAGGTTTATTCAGGTGTGAAGTCTTACATTGGATATGAAAGGAATGAAAGACTTTATAAATAGAAAAGACTCATGAAACTAATATCTTAAAGTTTTAGTTCAAAACGCGATGTCTCACTTGTGCCTCTCAACTATTCTCATATCCCGATAACAATGAAAGTCTCGATAGGTGAAGGCTCCCCAATCGCAGTCCAATCGAACAAGAAATAATTTTTTAGGCCTTTCATTGATGGAGGACCTAGGCTGTTCCCTCAATTGTTGTGTCTGTTCATAATGTCTTTGTTCACATCTCTCTCATACTTTCCACCAATTTCTTAGTATGATTGTATGAAGAGCCTCACTCCTTTAATGCAAAAACTTAAAAGATTAAATACATATAAATACTGAGTTCTAAAATCAGTAATGTTTTTAATTTTGGGCTCTAGATTATCTTAAAGTTTTCCACTAGTTAGAACAAATTAAACCGAGTTTTCAACTTTGCTATGAAAGTAGTTAGACTTTTGCAATTTTTTGTAACAAATCCTTCACATATTTACTCTCTAATCCTCTCATAGAGTCTTAAGCGTGTGGACCTTAAGAAAAGAAGAACAATAGTCAACTCCACTATAGCTTCTTTTTAAGGTCAATACATTGCATTCCTACTATAATGAAGTCTCATTTCTTTCCTACACCCACATAAAATAAGTGTTTTCATATTAATCATGAAGAAAATATAGGCTTACACTTTATTCTCATGTAAAGTGAATTCTTATATGGTCCCATGTGAATGTGATCAATACATAACCCAACTAGAGCATGTATGATAACTAAATTCAAAAGGCTATAAATGAAACTAGACAAAATTGCAATTTACAGTTCCATTTGTTGAAGGGAGGGGTTCCTAACATAGCATTAATCATAACATTGTAATATTTATATACTTTCAGTGTAAAAATTTATACACATTTGATATAATTATTTTTTGAAGAGTCCATAACAATGAATAATAGATGATAAACTAACAGTGTATAAAACTCTTATATTGTCAACAAATATATATTTTTCAATCATAATCACTTGTCCTCCCATGTAAGGAATATATAGAAATCATGTTGAATGGTCGTATTACATTATAGTATGTGTCCTTCTAATTGCAAACAAGTGCATTTATTACTACTACACAAAATTTGGAATGCCATTGTTAAATAAAAAACATGAACTATAATACTACACAACCATTCCTACAATTTTTCTAATGGTTGCAAGTTGGCACATTAGAAACAGATTTAACTTACCAACAAAGTTTATCATAATTAGTAAATAATTGAACTCCCTAATGATAATTTTTTGGTTTGATTCTTGAGATGTATGTGGTAAAAGACCCACCTCAATGTTTTCAAATAAAATAAAATTATAGTCTATATTATTGTCTAAATTAACAAAGAAAATTACTTCAAGTTAAATTCTATCAATATTTTCCCAGAGGGCTTTTTTCCTCTCAAATTTTGTTATCAAATACTTATAAGTACATCTTGGTAAAGCATTCACAAATTTTAGGAGAATCAGATAGTAAATATTATTTTACTGTTCAGAGTTTTTGGTTTGGGATTGTCATATAAATGAAATGGTTAAGCAGCAGCTTCAAACAGAAGATAAGAGACTCTTAAAATGAAAATGATTATTAAGCAGTAGAAGTTCAACAAACTACAAAAACTTTTACACAGAAGGATAGTGATTTTATGAAGGAGTCAAGAACAGAGACTACATGACCTTTCATATTGCTTTTGGTTTAGTCTACAAATGAAAGCATCCCATCCAAATTCAACTTCCACTCTGCCAAAATAAGCAACTAGTACAAACTCACAGTAATCTGCAACAACCCAAGTTTAAGTAGTCAATATGCAAAACCAATGATGTCAAAGCTACATATACATGCTTACGGAAGGAGCGCAATCCAAAAGACTAAAACATGATAAAAGATTGTTCGATGGTTTATGCTTTTTTTTTTGTTCCAAGGAAAAATGAGAATGGATATGGTTATAATAACTGAAGATAATCAAATATTATATACTTGTAGTTCTGGGTTCTGACTAGAGTTGCTTGGAGGCAATATATGCATTAGAAGTATTTTAGCAAACTTACACATTGCAAAAATTATCCATAAAATATATGTGAAGCTAAAAATATGCAACACATCCCAAATATTGTTGATTAATTTATCTCAAATAAAAAGATGAATGAATTGGAAAGTTTTTGGTAACCAAAAAGACAGCATTAATAATAGTACCAAATTACCGATACAAGGAGAAAACATGGATATGCTTACTAGTATCTATCATCAAGCGAGTTCAAAGAGAAAGAGGCTTTCTGCGATCTTTTCTCACTGTTTAAAATCATCATTGATGAAGTCCTGAAGAGCAATCATTTTGATAGAATTGGACTTCAAGCTTTTTATCGCTTCAGCAGTTGCCAGAGCTCCATTAACCGTTGTCACGATAGGAACCTTGTAATCCAAAGCCATCCTTCTCAGAGCCAGACCATCTATTCTATCAAGTGCATCACCTGAACTGGTTATCACCATCAGCTGAATGTCTCCGTTGGCAATCATGTCAGCAGCATGAGGCCTCCCTTCATGCATCTTCAGCACTCGCACAACCGGGATATTAGCTACCTCGAGAATATGAGCTGTTCCAGAAGTAGCAACAATCTGAAATCCACTCTCCACAAAAGCCTTTGCGATCTTCTCAAGGTGAGACTTTGTTAAGTCATTCAAAGTAAGGAACACGGTACCAGAAAGTGGTAACTTCTGGCCAGCAGCAATTTGAGCTTTCGCAAATGCAGTGTTATACATGTAGTCAATGCCCATGACCTCACCAGTACTACGCATCTCAGGACTTAAAAGCACGTCGGTGCCAGGGAACTTTGAAAAGGGAAGAACTGCTTCCTTGACTGACACATATTTAGGAATAACCTCTTTTGTAAACTGTATATCATGCAGAGACTTCCCAGACATGACAAGGGACGCATATTTAGCCAGCGGGTGGCCAATTGCTTTTGATACAAATGGGACTGTACGAGAAGCTCGAGGGTTGGCCTCAAGCAAAAATACATCTCCCGATGTGGTTATTGCATACTGACAGTTCATGAGCCCACAGACATTCAGTTTTTTAGCTAGTTTTTCCGTCCATGACCTGATTGTGTCCAAGCAGGAAGACGGAACAGTTCTTGTGGGGATAGAGCAGGCAGAATCACCAGAATGTACCCCAGCCTGTTCTATGTGCTCCATTATCCCGCCAATGACCACATTGCCATGTGAATCAGCCAGTGCATCAACATCGATCTCAATAGCATCAGCTAAATACTTGTCAATTAGTACGGGGCGTTCTGGATCCACCTCAACAGCAGTTTCAAGGTATGTCACAAGTTTATCATCGCTGTATACAATCTCCATTGCTCGACCACCCAAAACATAGGAAGGGCGGACAACAACCGGATATCCAATGTCTGCTGCAATGGCAAGGGCATCGGTTTCACTCCTAGCAATTCCCCCTTTTGGCTGTTCAATCTTTAGTTCATTAATTATCACATTGAACCTTTCTCTGTTCTCAGCGGCATCTATAGAATCAGGAGATGTTCCCCAAATGCGTACATGACCAACCCCACTGGCACATGCTGGCTTGTGTTCATCTAGGTATTGTTGTAGGGGGAGAGACAACTTCAATGGTGTTTGACCTCCGAATTGTACAATGATACCATCAGGCCTTTCCAAATCAATAATGTTCGCAATATCTTCAACGGTCAAAGGTTCAAAGTACAGACGATCACTAGTATCATAGTCTGTGGAGACTGTCTCGGGATTCGAATTCACCATGATTGTTTCATATCC
Organism: Lupinus angustifolius; assembly: GCF_001865875.1. Classification (NCBI taxonomy): domain Eukaryota; kingdom Viridiplantae; phylum Streptophyta; class Magnoliopsida; order Fabales; family Fabaceae; genus Lupinus; species Lupinus angustifolius. The sequence goes on from NC_032014.1 coordinate 30,480,922, forward strand.
TGCTGCCTGCACCAAAGTTAAACCTTTATTTTAATAAAAGAATATTAACCAAAAAAGATAGAAGAAATAGAGAGCATGAAAGATAAATAGAATTTATATGTTTCTTCTTTAATTGGTTATTCGCAAAATAAAATAAAAAACACAACTAGTGAATACATAAACATATGGAATCTAATTAACACAAAATAGAAGAACACAAACCTGAAGAGCAAAGGATGCATGACAACAGCAGTAATCAAACTCAATCCCTTGACCAATTCGATTTGGTCCTCCACCCAAAATTAAAACTTTCTTTTTTTCAGTGGGGGCTGATTCGCACTCAAAATCATATGAAGAGTACATATAAGGAGTATTAGCTTCAAACTCAGCAGCACATGTATCAACTCGTTTATATGCAGGAGTAACACCTAAAGATATTCTCCTGACTCGGACTTCCTTCTCAGTGGATTTAGTTGCAAATGCAATCTGTTTATCACTAAATCCTCTTCTCTTCACCTCGTAGAAATCAACATTTGTCAAATCAGACAAATTATGCGACAACAAAAAATTTTCCACGTCAATAAGCTCCTTGAGCTGTTGGAGGTACCATTTGTCAATGTAGCTGAGTTCAAAAATTTCATCAATTTCCATCCCCTTCTTCATTGCAGCATACACTGCATGTATTCTATCAGGGTTGGGAACCCTGAGATTGTACTTCAATTGGTCCCAATCCTGATCTAACTCCTTAACTTGTCCACAACCCCATCCAGAGTAACCATATTCTAGAGAGCGTATTGCTTTTTGAAAGGACTCTTGGAAGGTTCGCCCTACTGCCATTGCCTCTCCAACTGATTTCATCTGTGTTGTCAATATTGGCTGAGAGCCGGGAAATTTTTCGAAAGCAAACCGAGGAATCTGCAACATGAAAAGTCATTAAAAAGTAAATACAAGGTAAAAACCAAGTTTGAAGTTTGAATCTGCAACATGAAAAGTCGTGAAAAAGTAAATACAAGGTACTAACCTTTGTAACCACATAATCAATAGAGGGCTCAAAACTAGCTGGTGTCTTTTTGGTTATATCATTTGGAATTTGATCCAATGTGTAGCCAATAGACAACTTAGCCGCCATCTTTGCTATAGGAAACCCGGTTGCCTTTGAAGCCAGAGCCGATGACCTCGAAACTCTTGGGTTCATCTCAATTACCATAACCTCACCGTCTTCGGGATTAACAGCAAACTGCACATTAGAACCCCCACACTCCACACCAATTTCCCTTATTATAGCAACGGAGTAATCTCGAAGACGCTGGTATTCCTTATCAGTCAATGTTTGTGCTGGCGCAACAGTAATAGAATCTCCAGTATGAACTCCCATGGGATCAATATTCTCAATGGAGCATATAATGACCACATTGTCGGCCAAATCTCTCATAACCTCAAGCTCGTACTCTTTCCAACCCAACAAAGACTTCTCAATCAATACTTGATTAGTTAAACTAGCCGCAATTCCTGCCTTACAAATTTCCTCAAACTCCTCCCTATTATACGCAATTCCACCCCCGGTTCCACCCAAAGTGAACGCTGGCCTAACAATCAAAGGGAATTCCCCAATCTTATTCGCAATTTCCATACACTCCCTCAATGTGGTTCCAGTCCCGGAAGGCGGGGTTTTAATCCCAATACTCTTCATTGCCTGTTTAAACAAATCTCTATCCTCAGCCTTCTTAATGGCATCCAGCTTCGCGCCAATCAACTCCACACCATATTTCTCCAGCGTGCCACTCTCGGCAAGTGCAACCGCGAGGTTAAGCGCAGTCTGGCCACCCATAGTTGGAAGCAGGGCATCCGGGCGCTCTGCTTCCAACACCTGCTCGACCAATTCAGGCGTCATGGGGGTAATGTAGGTCCGGTCAGCCAAATCCGGATCAGTCATTATCGTCGCAGGGTTCGAGTTTATGAGAATAACTTCATACCCTTCTTCTTTCAGTGCCTTACAAGCTTGTGTTCCTGAGTAATCAAACTCACAAGCTTGACCAATCACGATTGGTCCAGCTCCTAGGATCAAAATCTTCTTCAAGTCCGTCCTTTTTCCCACTTTGCTTACAATTTCGACACTTGGAGCGACAATTGTGGCTTCAGATGCTGAAACGACGCCGTGGCGCGCTTTGTGAGAACATCGAATCCCTAATTTCCCGAAACGAAAATTGGTGTTGTTTTGGGTAATGGGTTTTGGGAATGCGCGATTGGGGTTATGGGTATTGGGAAATGAAGGTGAATTGGAGAAAAGAACATGTGGGGGTTTCTGGAAATGAGTTACGCAGTACGACATTGCTCCCATTGTGAAGATGAAATTAGGGTTTAGGGTTTTTTGGTGTGACTGCGGAGTGAAGTAAAGGAATAAGCTTTATGTATTGGGTTCTTCTGTCAATATCAGAGGATGCTGAAATTGCTATATTTGTGGTAAAATGTTAAAAGGAAAAGGACAGAGAATACAAGAAATGAAGAATTGTTAATGAGGATGAGATTCGTTTCAATTTGGGGGTAATAATAGAATAATAGGGTTGGTAAATATTAAAACTTTTAACTGCTACTTCAAATTATTATTTTATTATCTATACTATTAATAAAGGGAAAATACAAAATAATCACTCATCATGGTGTAATTTGTGTTTTCCTATTTTGCCATAAATATCTTTTTATTTCTACCAAAAAACTATATAATATTATTTTCTTATTTTATCTTTATTATCTTCTTATTTTAAAAGTGTATTTAAAAAATTGAATATTAGACGAATTGAATAAATTCAACCGCAAATTTAGCGCAAAAAATTATATTTGAATTTATAAAATACAAACTATACATTACAAACAATAAGAAAGCGGGTTGACAGACACGACAGTGCATGTCAACAACACTAGTATAAATAATTATGAAAGTTACTGCTTTATCATCATCAAGTAATTTTCGAAAATGTCAAAAGCGATAGTCATTTTGAACTTCTATAAATTATTTGAGATAGTAATATGTATATACCATGAGTGTATAGATTTATTTATATATAGTTTGTACATCATTTATTATTAATTTGTATTTTAAAAAGTCAATGATGATTACAAATAAGTGATATATAATGAATTGACAATGTATAAAACTCTTATACTGTCAGTTTGTACATCATTTTCTCTGTGTTTTATGCTCATTTCTTTTTTTATGAAGAATAACTAAATGGAAATTACATCTTTAGAGTTTCCAGTAGTAATATAACATTGGTATAAATTGGTTTCTTCTTTCTAATTTAGTCTCTCTCTTTCTTTTCTTTTTTGTATTCTTTACTTTTAGATAAATAATTAATCAATTTCATTTCTAAAAATTGAACTATTAACTTTTAATCAATCTGGTGATTTAACAGGATCTTAAACTACTAGATCAATATTTTTTAATTTAGTCTCATTAGCTTATCCAATTAATTAAATTAAAATTAGTTAATATTCCTTTTGGTCTTATTTATAAGCAAACAGATATCAACATATTTTTTTGTCTCAAATATACACAATGTTATTGATGTTATGGTTCTCAATATCACTTTTAATTCAAACAATTTCTCATATATCATAGATTGAAAAGTAATTATAACTATATGTATGTTTTTTATAAATCAATATAATTAATTGTATTTAATTAATTTCTATATGAAATTAGTTAAATTTGTTTATAAAAAAATTTAAAAAACTATTTCTGATTGACTTCCACCCTTAACCATTTTAATTATCGCCTGATCATCAATGTTATTGATATTAATCTAACATCATTATCTCACTATCAACATTAACCACTAATGACTCTTAAACAAAAGTAATATAAATCAATGATAAATGATGTACTCACAATGTAAAAAATTTATAGTTAATGCACAGATTTTAAACATTTTATTTATTATATATATATGAGCAAAGGGGTGGTCCAAAAAATGTGAAAACTTATGGTCCATGGCTTTATGGTGTGGTATCTCATGCTTCAAAGTTATGGTCCTTTAGGATGGTTATTAGAAGGGAAAAAGGCATAAAATAAAGAAAAGGATAAACAACAGATCTCCATGAATAAATGGAATGGGCCTTTATCCCAAAATTAAAGGTAAGAAAATTTATACTCTCACATTTAGAAAGGACAGAAATTATTATGTGATTTAGCTTAATCATACAAAATACACTTATTTAATTTTAAAACATTGATAGGTGTGAGAATGTGGTTCTTATTTAATTTTAAAACATTAATACATGCGAGAATTCGTTCTTATTTAATTTGAAGACATTCATACATGTGACAATTTATATCGAAACTGTTGATCCTAAATCATCTCATAAATTAAAAAATATTGATTTTAGTCCGTGTAATTTAAATAATTTTTATATTAGTCCCTAATTTTTATAATGAAATATTTATTTATACTATATATTTATATTTATACTATATATTTATTTATACTATATATTTACTTATCTATACTATATATAAAGCCAAAACTTGAAACAACTTCCCTCATAATTAATTTTCACTTCCTGTTTTGCTCTTAACATTATTTAATTTTTACAAAAAAAACATATAATCCTAAGTAATCACTACCAACACATTAATTAACCACATATCTCACATTAAATTAACCAATATCATATGAACTAACTCAAATTTACTTAATTTATAAGACTATTTCAAAACATATAAAGTTAAATTGACAATTTTGAGTTAAATAGGACCATTTTAATATTTGTGGCTAAATATAACCATAGTTATTCATGCAAACATTTTCTATCCATAACTAATATATAATTCAATTGAGGACAACAAAAATAAAAAAGCATTGAAATCAAAATTCACACACACACAAAAACAATTCAACCACATAAAGATGTTGAATACAATAAGTAAAATAATTTGTCTTGTTGTTGCCTTAATTTGATACAAAACCATGAGAACAACTTAGTTATATATAGTCATCATACTAGGCTAAAAAGATCCCCAAACCTAAGATAAACAAATCTAAGAGTAAATACATAGTTTAGCATCCTCAAAAATCGAAAAACCTAAAATAGTCCCAAATTTTTTTAGATATAGGTTAAATTAGTCATTTTTATAATATTTATAAGGACTAATTTAACTGTAAAAAAAGACTAATTTGACATTTTTAGAATCATTTTAAGTTTTTCGATTTTTGTGAGACCAAATTAGTAAAGTCGAAGACTGAAACTTGTATTTACTCTTAATTTAAAGATGAATTCTGCTAGGTCTTGCCTTTGTCATCCTTGCTCCACCAAATGGTTCATCATTATCCATCCTACGATTGTTCCTATATGCTGCATAAGCAATGATATAAACAATGATAAGAATAATCATAACAACAATATTTATCACTGAAACTTTCCTCCAACTTTTCTTGAGACTAGCCAATACACCAGCTTTGCATGAATCACATGCATAGCAAAGTGATTCTTGATCATTACTCCATCTAGTGCAGTCTGCATTTGTTCCTATTAGTCCCATTCCTGGCTTCCATATTGTCTCATTTTCATAGATATAATCACACTCTGTTGGGGGCTTGCAGCAACCAGACTATAAATACAACACATGCAACAATATTACTTCAATATTCAATCACATTTTACAACATATTTGAGTTCAGGACATATTTGAGTATTAACTAGGAGGGACATACATACATAAAAATTACTTTAATTAATTTAGTGGTAGCATATCAATCAAATCAATAACTATAAATCCGTGATATCATGGGTTCGAGTCGTTTGAGACGCCTTTAAGAGAAAATAAAATATTGCATAAGTATTTAAGTTCGGAGATGAAACGTTCAGTAGATTCATCGAGATAGCATATCATGGCTAGGTTGGGGTGGTATGATATAGGCTATTTGTTTTTGTACACATTTAGGCACCACCCTAATATACTTCATTTACTAACTTAAATTTAAAAAAAATACATACAGAGCAATTTTTCCAAGAGAAAAATTACAACTTAGTACACTTAAAATTGACACATACCCACTTAAATTATAGTCATTTTTATGTGAAATAAAATCATACATGCAAGCTATACCCAACTAAAATTCAAAGTCCATTGATACTTATTCAACAAACATAGTCGATTAACGTGGCCATTGACTAGTGAACCAGCACTCTCATAACCAATAAAGCCATAGCATATACATAATTAGTCTATAAGAAAAAAAGCTTCATATAATGTCTTGAACTTTGGTCATGGTATCATTCTTGTTTATGTGATATTTAAAAATATGTAATAGTGTGGATTAATCCAACAATGAAGCTCATGGATAGAGATATGCAACATGAGTCAGATCTATCTTACCTAATCCAATGAAAGTGCATGCACTTTGCTTCATTCAAGTTCTTTCTCTACTACCCATACTTTAATTTCTTTATAATATAAGCACAAAACCAAAAACTATCTTGGGAAAAAAACTAATATATAAAATTCAATAACACTGTTTATATCAAGAATCTAATCAACACCGATTTCACATATCTATGTGACTATGTCTCACGCTCACATTAATCTATGTGCAATAGCATCATAGTATACATAAATACAAAAAAGTACGATTATAATTGAATAGTTAAAACTATATAAATATTAAATCAATTATATATAGAGAGAGAAGGGCTTTTCCTTATTTTCAATAACAAAACAAATTATTTTCACAAATACATTTTTCCATACAAAAAACACTTTTTTAGAATCCAAAATAAATGAACACCATTGTTGTATTTTTCTGTCTTGAACCAGATGTATTTTTTCAGTAGAGAAAATTTAGTATTGATTTCAAAATACAAAGAAATCTCAAACTTACCTAATTTGTTTTTCTTCTTAGATTAAACTTAGCATAAAAATAACCATGATAAGAACCAGTGATTTAAATTGCAGCCGCAATATTGTGGTTGCGGTAATTTGCAGCCGCATCACAACATAATTTTAGTGTGACTCTAAAGTACAATGATACGGTCACAATGAGTCGCAACCGCATCAGACCGTATTAGGTTACATCAAATTCAAAAATATTATTTTAATCACAAAATAATTGACACCGCAATTACCGCAATCTGTATCACAACAGCCACAATGACTGCAATCACAATCACAATAACCACAACTCTTACCGAATCGTGACCACAAACATAATTTAAAATACAACATCATCCAAATTCAACAAAGAAAAAAATAGAAAAGATAACATACCTGAATAGGAGTGAGCTTTCTGATATAGAACATATCAGCAGATTCAGGTACCCCACCAACGATTCTCCTAAGCTTACTACAAACCCTAGAATCCCTAACACAAGACCTAATCTTACCCCAATATTCATCACTTGCTACACGTTCCTCTAACCAACCAGAATAATCCTGAATATAATAATCCAAGTAACTTCTATTAGGTACAAACCTTCCTGAGCCCTTGTCAGTAACAACATAAGCAAAGATTATGAACCCTATGAGCACTGCAATGATGAGGAACATGATAATAAGGTAGAGCCTCATAAGTAATGTGTTTCTGTAACATGCACCTGCAAAACCTGCTAAGGAAATGACCATGATGGAAACTCCTATAATGATCAAAGGCCATTGAAGAAAATTGAGGCAATCTGTGTTGTTGGCTCTGGTACTTAGCCATATACCACTTCCTAGGATTGGTATTGAGAGCAAGAAGGTTAAGAAGTTTAGAAGACCGATTAAGTGGTTACTAGTTCTCATTTTCATGTTGCTATATATGTCTTGTTTATTGTAGTAGAGCTATGTTCCATGTACAATATAATAAGAGTTTCATTGTTTGAAATAGCTTTTGAGAACTTTTTTTAAGACAAATTTTTTTATTTAACTTTCATTTATTATTTATACACGTCTCAAAAAATATATACAAACTAGAACTAAAAATTTTACATGAATAGTGTAACTTATTCGAAAATTATAAGATTAATGTAACTTTAATAACAAAATTATTCTCTAGTCTAGTGGTGGGTGTTGAACAATGAATCTCTAGCTTACCATGTAAAGCAATAACTACTAGATTAGAAAATAAATTTGTTATTAATTTACAATGGAAGTCGTGTTTAAGGAACACGACTTTTAAAAATCATGAGTCAAGAATACAACTTTTAAAAATCGTGTTTAAAGAGCATGAATTTAAAAAATAAAGTGGAACTCGTGTATTAGAAGCATGACTTCCTTCAAGACTTGCATTTCTGATCAATGACTTCTCTTAAATCGTGGATAATATATACGGTTTTCATTAAAATGTAATCCTATAATTTCCAAAAAAGTTACACTAGATGTGTAATAATATAGTCAAACTACTAAGGGATCCTAGAAGAACACTGAACATAACATTATGTATATAACTAGGTTTTGTAACCATGATGCATGAATTTGTTTTCAATAACTTTATTGAGAGATGATAATTCAATCGTGTATGAGATTCATCATTGGGCCAATAGTTTTAATTTGAAAATAATATGAATAGAAATAACAATGTTGTAATTCATTTTTAGCTACAAATAAAAAATGTAAAAGCATACCCTTATGATACAAAAACCTTTTTGTTGATGAGTCTTGAATTCCCCCTTCTTTTTTTCATACTCACTTGTACTTAATTACCTTGGCAAGCATTTTCTGGTGGGTAAGATTATGATCTTAATATTAAGGGTTATGTTTTGATTTTTCATTGGACTTGAATGATACATAATATTAAAATTTTCATTCATATTTAATTATGATTAACTCTTCAAAAAACAGTAATACAAATAAATAATGAATGAAGTATTAAATGTACATAAATCTTTATATTGATAATATATAAATATTTCAATAATAATTATATATTTCAAATAGCCAAATAAGCATAAATATTCGATTATATCAAGGAAATATGTTACGATGGAAAGCAAAGAAAGAGGTTTACATATTTGTTTTAAGTTTTAACACATCAGATATTGCATTTTAGTAGTTCTCTCTCTTGATTCTAAATCGTTTTCTCCCATTGTCTATATTGGATCCCTGGGCCAGAAACAAGAATCAAGGTTTGCTATATTTATATAAGTGTTATTAATATTGTACTAGTTATTAAACAGATTAGGGTACAGATATAATGACATGGTGGTTTAATTGGTGATTTACTAATTAAATCGTGTACCGACGAAATTAGATATATATATATATAATATATTTACATTTATGTTGAAAAATCAATAAAAACCATTTTTTTCTTTATTTTCATTAAAAAATTAATTTTAAATAAAAACCGGTCAGTATAACCGACATGGTTCAATTGAAAATTACCGGTATGACCGATTTCGACTAGTTTGTTGCATGACTAGTATAATGTTATATCATACTGGTACTAGGTCTAGTTCATTAATTTACCAGTTGAACCGGTCAGCATGAAACAGTTTTTACAACACTAATTTACATAAGTTTTGTTTCTATTAACCAATAAAAAAACATTATACACAATGAAACAAAATATTTATCATTTGTTCCGGCCTTGTCCATAATATGCTTTAATTTCAATTGAAATCAGTTTATAATAACAAAAATAGTGAGAAATCCTTAAAAAAAATGATACCCATAAAACAACTAATGTGATAGATTATAAAAAGAAAATATAATAGTTAAAGTGAATTTGAGAAAGAAAAATAAAATAATTTTTTTTCTAAGACACTAATGATGAGACATACATGTGGACACAAGGTCCTACTTGAAACAAATATTTAGGTCATGTAAAACAACAAATGTATAGTAGTAGGACTCTACTTCACCACTCACTCTTTGATTGCCACCTTCCCTATGTTTCTTGGTTTCTCTACACTTGCATACTCATTCTGCAAAATTAAGAAACAAAACACAAAAGAATATTCTACTGAACAAGTATATATCTAACTTACTCAACCTGGAGCATGAGTTATTAGAGGGTGATGTTAACTAGGTAAGGTAAGCATTATGTTTCTGATTATTAGACTAAACATTATGTTACTAGTAACATTACTAATTATCATGTTACTAAACATTATTTGTTGTTCATGTTAATTAGCATATATAACACACATGGAAAAGAAGATATCTCAGATCATAAACACGTGAAAGTGGTTCATTCTAACATTTCTTGTTAGAATGTTTTTCTTGGTATTCTCTTTATTATAATGGGAAAATGAAAGTTTATTGAACCTAGCAAATGATGCTTATTTTCAAGGTGTTTTTGCGTTTCTTGGACAATAAATATTGGTTATATTATTTTTCTATATTTTTGTAATGAGAGTTTGGTACCAATGTTTTTACCCTGCTTAATTGTTTAAACATGTTCAATTTTAGTTATATAGCTTCAAATTACTACCAAAAAAAGTTATATAGGCTCAATTATGTTGAAAGGGAAGAAGAAATAAGGAATTTATAGAATCCAACAATGAAATTTATAACAGACAGATATTCTACATTTATATGACTTCACATGTTATAATGAGGAGTTCATCCATCATGCATGAACACATTTATTTCCCCTCTAACTTTATTGAAATTCACATTGGATTCCATAGTCAGTTTGTGATATATTTTTATTTAGGCTCGGGTACACATCTCTTGTCTCACGCATTTATACCACTCTATATGTTAGAGGATATGATTTGTCAGAAAAATATTTCATAATTATAATTTTAATTTCAATAATTTTTTTCAATCGATCAGAGAGGTGATGATATGAAATAATACAAAAAGTGGAAAAATAGATGTACTCCCTTATTTTTTTTTTGGACCTGTTTCACTTTCTTGTATTCAAAACTATTAAACCATGCAGACCCCAAAGGCAAGGTAATCTTGAAATGCTTCACCATTGTTTCCTCTTTTGGTTTTTTAAAAGTAAACAAAAAAAGGTGTTAATATATATGGATTGTAAGTGTAAAAATTTATATACAATCAATATATATTCATCATTTATTTGTATTACTTTTTTGAATAATCAATAATGATCGAAAATAAATTGTGGATGATGAACGAAAAGTATATAAAATTATTATATATACATTTTTTTTATTAAACAAAAAATATGCTTAATCAACAGGATTGTTTACTTTAATGTATGATATTTCTCATATTTCAAATTCATGTGTATAACTATTAACATGTTTCATTTTTTATTCAATTTTTGTTGTATAACTCTTCCTAATTGTATAAAGATGTTCAAAGAGTTCAACCCAAACATTATGATGTTTATCAACTTTTTTTAATCATGTGAGTCAACTTTTTGGGAGGAACACAAAACTCGAAAGAATTAGTTTCTTATCTAAAAAATAAAAAAAAAATCATTAGTAGTACAAAAAAAATTCTTCACTTACAAAAAAAATGAAAATCTTCCCCTAAACAAGTTTAGATTAATTTGTGACACGTTATAGAAAACTGATTGATGGTATGCACATTTATTGCTAAACAAACCATTTTTAATATGAATAATTTAAAAGATACATAGGTTAAGAATTTTTTTACATTATTCACCATTAAAATTTAATTATAATTAACTTTTAAATATAAGTAATATAAATGAATAAATAATCGGTATAAATCTTTAGAAAGGCATATAAACAGTATATTCTGATAAAAGAATGGTTTTCCTTATGAAGTTATAGTTGCCAACATATAATTGGATAAGTATCCTCTCAATTAATGGAGAGACAAGTAATTATTTTTACTCATATTTTTAATGACAAAAATGTAATTTCATAGTAAGCAAATGGATAAAAACATCATTAATGGAAAAGAAAATTCTTAATCGATTAAGTTACATATAAGGGTGGAAACAGGCCAGGCCAGGCTTTGCCTTAAACAGGCCCAGCCTATATAGCACATAGGAGCCTGGGCCTGACCTGTTAGCCTGTTTAAAAAAAAATTCAAAGCCTAGGCCTGGCCTGTTTAAAAACCTGGTCTGGCCTGTTAGCCTGTTTAAAGGCCTATTATACTATATTCTCATGAAATAGGCTATCATATCTACATTTTAATGGGCTTATAGGCTTATTTTTAGTTAGGCCCATCTAATTCTAATAGTTAAACTATATTTTTATATACATTTTTATATTAATATTACACATATATAATAATATTGCTTATATTAAAATAGTATAATTTCAACATTCTTATATAATATAGCTAAATAGGTCGGCATGTTAGGCTTTATAGGCCTTTTAGGTGGCCTAAAGTCTGGCCTGTTAAGCTAAATAGGCTTTTTAGAAAGCCTGAGCCTGGCCTGTTCGTGAAAAAAGCCTGGCCTGGCCTAGTCTGTTATAGGCCAGGTAATAGGCCCCTGATAGGCGGCCTGCCCTATTTCCACCCTTAGTTACATAGAGTGACATTTATCTGTCTGTTAATGAAAAAGATTCTTAAGCTATTAAACTATTAAGTTACATAGAGTAATCATCACACTTATTGCACGGTGCAATATATAGCATCAAATAAGAAAAATACCCCAGTCACTAATTACTATTCATTATGCATTAATCATAATATGGATTTTTTTTGGTACTTAGAGAAACTTTTAATTTTCAGTCAATGAAATTTGCGTTAAATCTTAAAGACTTCATTGTAGCAAATAACATATTTATGGAATTATGGTACTCAATTACTAATTACTCATTCCAGCAAAAGTAATTATAATTTTGGTTTTTAACTCTCCATCTTGTATATTTAAATTCTTCTAATGGTTTAAATTATTTACTCTATTATGCTATACAATATAAAAAAAAATCTCTATTAGCAAGATCAAAATTTATAGTGATTTAAAGATATTGTATTATTGGTTATGCTTTATATGGCAAAGCTTTTATTGCTAGAGTTCATAAACTTAATTGAGTTTCCATTAACCAAATGATTTATTTTATTTGACATGATTTCATCATAAATCATCATAATATATAGTCATATATATGCTCTTATTTCAGACCTGGTTCACTTGAAATTCCTAAGAAATTTCTCAGAAATGCTGCACTAAGCACTGTCTCTGTAACTCTGTTAAATCAAGCTAACAAAACATCAAAGGATAGAAGCACCAAAGTCATTGATTGCAGATCATATAGAAGCCAAGTTCCATAGGTAACAGTTTTTTTTATGATTCACCATTCATATGTTAATCATCGTTGACTTTCAAACAAAAGTAAAACAAATCAACGATGAATGATGTGTTAATCAACATTCATATGTTAATCACCATTCATATGGATTACTTTTGTTTGATTTGGGTACACCAATAAGTACAAGAGATCTCGTTCAACTTTCGGCTTTTGGAATGTGCTATAATTTTACTTTGCATTATTAATTGTTACTTTTTGTATAATATTTGTTTGGTATTACCTTTCATCCTATGGCTAAAGAACTCATCCCTTTCGATTTAGGGTGCATGACTGCCCTCCCTCCCAGAAATTGAATCTTTTGACATTTTTTGTGTAATATACAACTACATAGAAATTGTATTTATGAATCATCTAACACTATGGGCACATAAAGTCATGCCCAAATGCATGATCATAGTTAGATAGATATTAAAGGAGCCTTTTTAATGGATTATGTTGTTGAGCATCTAAAAGCATTAGAATCATTATAGAGAGTGGGTGGTATAAGCTACTCTACTACCATATAATAACTAATCATTGCTTCTATATATGTATATGATGGCATTGTATATCACTACATGCCATGCAAGATTCTGACCCTATATTTTTCTTTACATGTCTTTTCTCATTATAGTGTTTTATTGTATTTGGGTTCTATGCAATCCTTGCATTGAAATTTGTCTATAATTCTAAACCATAACTTTCTATTGCTTTAGAGAAAGCGTCCTAGTAGAATATCTGAATTGGAATCTCAAATTTCTCAACTTAAAGTGGATTTGAAGAATCTAAGGAACCACCTTAGTTTATCAGAATCATGCAAGAAACAACATCAACATGATGCTGAGGTGTATAAGGAACAACTATTAGCTATATCTGTGAAACTTGAAGATTCTAAACACCAACCTTTAAAGCTAAATGCTTCTGAAGAAGCTTGTGTTATTGAGCCAAAGAAAATTGCAGAAGAGAATGATGAGTTATGGCAATGGCAAACAATAAACTCCATTGTGCTGAATTCTGTCATCCATGAAATTCAGAAGCTTAAGGTAAAAGTTGCAGAATCATTAGACTTGGAACTAGTAAACTTGAAGCAAAATTTGGAAGAATCTCTTTATCTTATGGAAAACATGCAAAACAATTTCATGGATTGTCATGAGTCATTTCAAGCCCAAGATATGGTGAATGAGACATTGAAGCAACTTGAGGCTGCAAAAAAAACTGTAGAGAATCTAAGGGCTAATGCTGCAAAATCTGTACATGGTTACAATGATACTGCTTTGGAGTTAGAGCACTCTAGAGCAAGGGTGAACTCGCTGGAGGGACTCGCACGAAAACTCGTCGCGAGCCTTATTAGTATTAAATGTAGCCATTGTGCAAATCTTGCAGGTGATTTTAACTTTGAGAATGAAGCTGAAAGATTGAAAAATGGAAATGACCCTAATGAGATTGAAGCAGAACTTCATTCTTTGGAGTCTGTTATAGAGGCTACTGAGACTAAGTACCAAGAAGAAGAGTTTCTGAGCACAGTTATGATCAGCAATGCATATGAGTTGGTTGATATGATAAAATCAGAATCAAGTCAAAGAGAGTTTGAGCTAGAAGCTGATATTGAAGATTTGAAGGTAAGCCTAATGGATAAGGAAAATGTGTTACAAAGTGTTAAGAAAGAGAATGAGAGGCTGAATTTGAAGCTTGAAAAATGCATGTCAATGTCATCACAATTAGAACATGAATTCAGAAGGGAACTTAAGACATTATATGAATGTGTAGCTGAACTAAAAGAAGATCTTATGGACAAGGAAACAACACTGCAAAGCATATCAGAAGAGAATGAAATGCTGAAGATGGAAATCAATAAGAAGTTATCTGAGGGAGTTTCTTCAGAACTAGAAGCAGTTAAGACCGTGGATCGCGACGCCGTAACGAAACATGGGATTGTAATGGATAAGACTCATAGGAGGAACCATAAAGAATTGAGGGTAGCAGAGAAATTGGAAATAGTACAAGCTGTGAATTCAGAAATTGAAGCAGAGTTGAAAAGAGTTAAGATACAATCTGATCAATGGAGAAAAGCTGCAGAAGCTGCTATGTCTATGCTTTCAGTTGGAAACAATGGAAAAATGAGTAAGAGATCTTTGTCATTTAACAACAACTATAGTATATCAACAACTTGTAATGAAAACATTGAGAATGATTTCCAGAGAAAGAAAAATGGGAACATGCTGAAAAAGATTGGAGTCTTGTGCAAGATGCCACAGAAATAACCACTTTGTAATTCATGGCATGTTTTGAATATGCATGTAGTGCATCAATGTTTTTTTTGGGATGATAGTTTTTATTAATATTGTGTTGCTGTAGTGTTTATGTTCTGCAATTTTTGTCTCATTAATATAAAAAGAGAGTTAACATACATGTATTATATATTTTAAATTCAAAAAAACAAATGCTAGACAGCAATTAATCTAAATGGTTAATGGTATTTCACTATTTCAGGTGTTTTTCTTATGATAAAAGTATAATTTAAAGTATATTTGATTTAGATATACAATAACTTAATGATCTTTTGATTGATACATATGAAAAGACAATGTATGAGATAAAAGATTTTTTTATTGATATATATATATATATATATATATATATATATCAATAAAAAAATCTTTTATCTCATACATTGTCTTTTCATATGTATCAATCAAAAGATCATTAAGTTATTGTATATCTAAATCAAATATACTTTAAATTATACTTTTATCATAAGAAAAACACCTGAAATAGTGAAATACCATTAACCATTTAGATTAATTGCTGTCTAGCATTTGTTTTTTTGAATTTAAAATATATAATACATGTATGTTAACTCTCTTTTTATATTAATGAGACAAAAATTGCAGAACATAAACACTACAGCAACACAATATTAATAAAAACTATCATCCCAAAAAAAACATTGATGCACTACATGCATATTCAAAACATGCCATGAATTACAAAGTGGTTATTTCTGTGGCATCTTGCACAAGACTCCAATCTTTTTCAGCATGTTCCCATTTTTCTTTCTCTGGAAATCATTCTCAATGTTTTCATTACAAGTTGTTGATATACTATAGTTGTTGTTAAATGACAAAGATCTCTTACTCATTTTTCCATTGTTTCCAACTGAAAGCATAGACATAGCAGCTTCTGCAGCTTTTCTCCATTGATCAGATTGTATCTTAACTCTTTTCAACTCTGCTTCAATTTCTGAATTCACAGCTTGTACTATTTCCAATTTCTCTGCTACCCTCAATTCTTTATGGTTCCTCCTATGAGTCTTATCCATTACAATCCCATGTTTCGTTACGGCGTCGCGATCCACGGTCTTAACTGCTTCTAGTTCTGAAGAAACTCCCTCAGATAACTTCTGGATGTTTATTTATTTATTCATTTAAAGAAGTATTCATTAAAAAAAGATGGGAAATGCTCTATATGAATTAGCTAGATTTTAACTGTTGATTTAATTAATTGGAAGTAATTTATGGTAAAACCTAGTAATTGATTATTGATCTAATTTGAGAAGTTAGAGTTTCAGAATTCTATCAAGAGATAATTACCTACAAACTTCCTTATATGAAAATGCTCTATCATTAATTAAGCACGTGTGTAAAAAGATTTAATATTATACCCCAATACCATTGTATGGATTTTTTATACTGTCAATAAATTATCTACCATTAATTTGTTAATTATTATTAACTTTCGAACAAAAGTAATATAAAACAATATGTATTGACAATGTATTTTAAACTCATAATACAATAGGTAACCAACTAGTTACTTTCATGATGTGTGAGAAAGGTCACTCTCATAAATAAAAAATTTGACATTTTAATTTAGCTGAAGATCAAGTAGTATCTTACATTATTAAACAGACACCTTGACTAAATAACTAATCTACTTCAATTTATTTTTTTACAAGAATTTGCTCTATAATTGGGACAAGGATGGTTCCCAAATACATTCTTAAGCATATCTTCAACCAATTAAAATAGAAAAAAAATAGAAAAAGTTTTTTTTTTAATGAATATTTAAAAAATTTAGCTAAAAATATTTTGACTGGTTCATCATCGGTTTCCTTGTCCCCATAATGGATCCTTTCATGGTGAGAATGTGGCATTGATAATTGGTATTGGGCTTTTCATTGGGCCATTGAGTATTGGACTAATCTTCACGAAAAAAGACAACATTTGTGAACAAAAACACACGTTAGTGTCAGTGTCAGTGTCTGTGTTTCACTTCAACTATTCAATTTCAACCTCTGCAACTGCAACTGCAACTATACACAATCTGAGAAAGAATGTTGAGAATGGAGAATTTTCATAAACCCACCACTCGAACTAATCCACATAGCTTCACTGATCTTTTCAGAAGAGAATTTGGGTTCTCAAATCCCACAGCTTTTCCTCGTCGCTTTTCAGCTTCTCAGGTTTCCCCAATTTCTCTTTTCATATTCATAGATTGAAATAAAAATTCAATCTTATTACTATGCCATGGAAATCCAGCTATTAGAACTGTTTTTATGATTATTTGATTTAATAGGGTTATTGATTTATTTATTTATTATTTTCAGGTTATTGTAAAGAACTTGAATTTATATGGGAAATTAAATGGGCATGAAGGATGTGTTAATGCAGTGGAATTTAACTCTTCTGGTGACATGCTTGTTTCTGGTTCTGATGATAAACAAGTTATGCTTTGGAATTGGGCTTCCAAAACTAAATTACTTGCATATCCTTCTGGCCACTTAGACAACATTTTTCAGACTAAAATTATGCCTTTCACTGATGACTCCAAAATTGTAACTTCTGCTGGTGATGGCCAGGTACACCGAAATCACAGCCTTACAATTCACCTTGATTTATATCGTTTAAGCCGGAATTAAATTGTTGTCATTTGATCATCCAATATTCTTTTGCCTCTGATATTGTTGATTTTATTGATCATACGGTCTTTGAAACTTTTCTTCGTTTTCGATCTTTATAACTAAGAAGTGAGAATGGCGTACTAATTTTTTGTCATTGAACTTTTATCTGGTGAAATCACTTCATTTAGTCCTTGAATTGGATTTGTTGTGGCCAGCTTCTTTTCCTGTCCATCTAGTCGATATGCTGCAAGTTGCTAAATGCCTCTAAACAAGGAAGCTTAGTTGTGAGTTGTGACAATTGTTGTCCTGTTTGTGTTTGACATGTATCTATGTTGGAATCTTCATGGATAGTTCGGATTCTCTTTTGTTGCAGTCTACAATTTTTTTAATTTCAGTTTTTTATCTTGATACCAATACATATGGGAATTCCACAATAATTCGATTAATAATAATATTTAATTATATATGTTCACTACTGCCAACTTCTAAAGCATTAGTTTTATCTTTTATATATGTTTTCTATCTTTATAGATATTTTATACATACTACAACCGTGTTGTGTTCTGTAATGTTTAAATTTTTCCATATTCTCATGATTGTGTTGTATCATGAATATCTTCATAGCTTCAAATGAAAATAGAATGGCACCACAATCAAGCATAAAAAGCCAAAAATCTCATTTTGATTGATTTTATGACCACATGGAGCCTCTAATTCATCCTTTAAATGATGTCAGAAATTGTCATGCTGAAAGTCCGGATTTAAGCCCAACCCGACTTATGCTCTTTTAATGTATCTACCTGAATCTCGTCCATTGGAAAATGGAAACTGATCTTTCTTTTGTAGGTAAGGCTTGGCCTTCTCCGGGAGGATGGCAAAGTTGACACTACGGTGTTGGGGAAGCACCGTGGTTGTGTGTACAAGCTTGCTGTGGAGCCAGGAAGTCCTCACATACTGTATAGTTGTGGTGAAGATGGATTCATCCATCATGTTAGTGAATTATTACAGCATGTTGCTTGTTGAAACACCCTTTATGCTATTTACCGACAATCATAAGTTTTGTTTCTTTTGCAGTATGATTTGCGAAGTAGTTCTGCTACAAGACTTTTCAGTTGTTCTTCATTGGAAGGAAATAATAAGCATCCTCCAAAAAAAATAAGGTTGAATTCCATTGTGATCGACTCTAGGAATCCATGTTACTTTGCTGTTGGTGGATCTGATGAATATGCACGCGTCTATGACATAAGAACATGTCAATGGGATGCATCAGAAGATTCCGATAGACCAGTTAGCACATTTTGCCCTCAGCACTTAATTGAGTCGTATGATGTCCATATCACAGCATTGGCTTACTCAAGCTCAAGTGAACTCCTTGTTTCTTATAATGACGAGCTTATCTATCTGTTTGAAAAGAATGCCAGCTTTGGTTCTACATCTTCGTCATCTGCTGCATCTGAGGATTTGAAGAATCATCAAGAGGCACAGGTTTACTCTGGCCATAGAAATGCACAGACAATTAAAGGGGTGAATTTTTTTGGCCCGAATGATGAATATGTATTGAGTGGATCCGATTGTGGCCATATATTCATCTGGAAGAAGAAGGGAGCTGAACTGGTGAGATTAATGGTAGGTGATCAACATGTTGTAAATCAACTTGAGCCCCATCCACATATACCTATTCTAGCAACTTGTGGCATAGAAAACAATGTGAAAATTTGGGCTCCTCTAGCTAGCGATATTCCTCCACTTCCGGTAAATGTGAAAGAGGTACTATCTTCTGTCTTTACTTTTTCCCTCCTCCTGTCATTCCACAACTGGTTTCTCTAGTTACATAGGATATGTTTAATGCATTTATTTTGGCCATTGGATATTTTTAGTGCGTATTCTTAGGACAAAACTCAGGTGTCGTTCTCTAGATACTAGTAGTGCTGTTCAACCATAGAAAAAACTAAAAAGGGTGACGCACTGTGCAAGGCTCACAACAGAGTCTAGGAATGGTAGATATACGTAACTTTACCCACTTTTAGGATTTTAACATGTGACCTTCAGGTCAAAAGGTATTAACCTTATTGCGTCGAGCCTCGGCGTCTCTACTTGTGTAACAATTATTACACATGTTGTATTTTTATCCGAAAAAAAGCATAAAGACACCCACATAACAATACTTAAGTTATGTCCTATTGCTTAATATGCTATTTTTATTTATAAAACCTGTTTTCCATTTTTGACTGCAACTTTTCCTACTGGTAATACATGTGAACAGATAACTGAGGCAAACAGAAAGAGCAGAGAAGACCGATCGCGGGTAACCCTTACTCCCGATCTCATAATGCATGTTCTCCGCCTGCAGAGGCGGCAGACATTAGCATATGTAGAAAGAAGATATAATCGGGCTGATAACGTGAACAGTGAAGATGCAGAGGGCTCCGCTTTAGGACTCTCCGATGGTGATGCCTCTTCTGAGGAGGATTATGGTGGAAATTCCAGAGACTGCAACATAAGTTAAGGTTAAGGAAGTTGGTTTTTTTGGTGTTAGCTGACTAAGTGCTTAGAAAATGATGTTAGCTTTGCTGTTTTCATGAAGCAGTATCATATATGTACAGGTATGAAGCTTGTACTAATAAATCTCATCAGGGGAAAAACGATAATAATGTATAGAGTCTAAAATCGGGCTTGTGCATTAAAATTAAGATATTATTGTATAGGTATAAAGTAAGAGTGAATTTTTCTTTTCTTTCGGCAAGCAAATCAAGTCTTGGCTCTGTGAAGTGAATAACTCTACCTCTTTTTAATTGAGTCATATGATGGCCATGTTATTCTTTTTATGGTGTAGGAAATGATTTGTAGAAAAATATGTCATTTTTCAATCATTTTTAATTAAATTTTAGTATACTAATGGTTTTTAATTAATTTTGAATTTTATATGTTTTACTTATTTCATAATTATAATTATCCACATATTAAAGAATTTCTTATTATTTTTTAATATTAAAACTACTAATAATTATATTTTGGTCGTATTTATTTGATTGGAATATTATTATGACCAATGTATTTATTTAAAGAGAATAGAGTAAATTTTTATATCATAAGATAACTTATATCATTCTTTTAATAAAAATATGACATGTGTACTATTTTGTTTATTTTTAATTTTTTTTTATAGAAAATAAAGAAATATAACATATGTTACAATTTTAGTGGCCGAAAGAGATAATTTTTCTTACAAAGAAATACTTTATTCTCTAATTTAATCGTACAACTTTGTATGGCTAAAAGCATAATATGCTTATTTGATACACAAGTGGCAAATAATAATGATGAGATGTTTGTGTGCATATACAATTTGTGAGGAGTAGTAACGTGGTCTCCTTAAAAGAGAACGCTGAAAAGGCAGTGTTTCCTCCAGGCCACGTCGACTTGGACTTGTATTGCCCATTTCTATTGGACGTGGTCTACTACCCTGCTTCCAGTGAAAATGCAGGTTGACTACTGAGTAATGAGGCATCAGATCAGAGTTTACTATATATTTTTTTTTTGTTTGATTTGATAAGTCAGTGACTAGTAGTAAGAGTACTAAGTATAGTAATAATGATGTTAAATGCCAAAAAAGAGGGTAAAAGGAGATATTCATGCCTCAACTGTTGTTTTAACCCCATGTCCTTCTCCATTCCTTTTGGCTACTCTTGTTCCCTTCTCTCTCGGACCTAAAAAACTGATAAACACCAACTCTATTCAGATATCACGACCAATTTCAATGCCGATTATATTGCAGGTTAGAATGAGATATTGGGTAAAAAATAGCATGTATCTCTTCCCTATCCTCTATTTTCCTGGATCGCACGCACATCACATATAATATCAAAAATGGTCAGCGAATACAGAATTGTTGGAAAACTATTGCATTAAAAAAGTAGCATTTTGTTTTGTTCACACATCATGTGCGTAATGGTTTAACCAAGAAGTGCCATCAAATTTCATGTTTATACATTGATTAGTAACTGAATCATACAAAGAGTTTTGAATACAGACTTTTTACGCATTGCCTTACAAAGATGGGAAGGCTATTGTGGTGCCTGCGGGGACTTCACCTGGTAATAGTATTGAGGTGCAATGCTAACAGGTGTGCTGGGTGAAGTAAAACAAAGACTCTGGGGAAATGGGTTCATAGATTTTGGTGGAGATGTAGCTGAAATTGAGAATCCTGATGATGCTGCTGCTGCTGTAGAGAACTGTGGCATTTGGGTAGCAGTGACTTGACCCTGCGTTTGCCACGCCCAGTTGGGGAGTCCTTGATAAGGATGAGGGACGATTCTCTCTCCTATTTCCTGCAAAATATTTCAACATTTTTTGTTTAACCAACTCCAATTAATAATATCTGACCTGACTAATCCGCTAGTGGAAATTTTACCCAATGTTTTAGTTGACTTTATCATCGAATTCTTAGTCTTAACCATATTCCACATTCATCTCATTTGTTAATTGGTCGTTACATTTAATGCATCTAGGGAACGGATATAAATGGACGATTAGTTATTATAGACCCCACTTGATTGTTATGGACTGCACTTATTTTTTCCCACTTTTTTGGCACCCATTTAAATAACCTACTTATGGACTCACCAGTCGCCACTATGGGAATGACTTTTGTACTCATTTAGAAACAAGTTATGTTGCCAAATAACTAAAAGACAGAACATCAAATATATATGTACAAAAATAGCAACAATTTTCCCTTAACTTCCCCTCTAAGACTTAGATAGCACCAAAAGTTGATGGTTAATTTGTAAATAGGATTCCCTGAACATAAAACTTAAATTTGATTATTGGTATCAAAAGTGTATCAAATTTACCCCTCCTTGTAATTTTAATGTTGACGCTAACAAGGAAATCATGGCAAATATTTAACATGCACTGAAGAATAGAGAATGAACTCACCTGAGTGGGAAAGAAACTAGAATATGTGGCATTCCAGACAGAAGGACGATCTTCAGTTACAACCAGGCTTTTCAAAGCTGGACCATCAATAACTGAATGAACATTAGTCTCCACCTGCAAACAGAGTAACCATATTATGACAACTAATTAAAACATATATGTGAGAAGTTATAAAAGAATGTCATAAGTCAAATGTTTCAGAAAGATAAAGGACGTCAAGGGAAAGTAGGTGGTATGCAACGGCTATCATTTTCTATGAAGAGTGTTATGCAACTAGATTGAGTGCATAAAGGGTTCTAGTGTGAATTCTGAAATAAATCTTTGCTCCTTTTCATTTGCAAGAAACCTAAAAGTAAATTAAGATATGAAGTTCAACTTTATTTACCCTTGAATTTCTTCCAAGATGCATGTTGTAAGGAACAGGCTGGAACTGAAGATTCTCCTTGTTTTCTTTGGGTCCATGTCCTGGGGTTGCTATGCCCAGATTGAGGTCTAGATTGTGACTGTCACCTGTGTTGAAGGCAGACACATACCGATATAACTTGGAAATCAAATATATCAGTGGGAGATCATGCTATGAAGAACTACCTTCATTAATGGCTTTGGGTTTCATGTTGCTTTCATATTTACTTGGCTCAAAGTTGGTCACCGCTTCCCTTCCATTGCAATTGGTAGCTGCCTTTTCATAAGCCCTGATTTCCAGAAAATCAAAAGTGAGACATACGTTGGCTGGAACCCTTATGAGCTTTGAGTATTCATGGTAATAAATTCAGTGCAGTTAGAATGTAATTAATGTATCATTAGGACCTTGCAGTTTCTACTTCCTTGTCTAATAGCCCAAAATATATACCTGCATGAAAGCATTGCAATCTCTATAACCAAAACACCTTTGCCAATTGATTCTTTGAAACAGGCATCTTAGACATGTTTCTCCAAACACGGAAAAAGGTCAAAAGCCTAAAGATCCGTTGAGAACTAAGCTAAAACCAGATCGTTTTGCAAGGCAGTGGTACTTCCATTCCTACTATTCTACAATTCTAATATATCCAATCCGTATTGTATTAGGGCAAATGTTAAAGCTTCAATTTCTATGAACAATACTTATTGATAGAGGTAGACACGTAAGCCGAAAGGAATTAATTCTTCACTCATAGGGTGAAGGAATACCCTTAATTATACTAAAAATATATCTAACTCTACAATCAAAGTAGAAAGGCCAGTTGTTCATTTTCAGTATACATAAAAATATGTCCTCACTTTTTGCCAAGGAATTGTCCCATTGGAGCTTCCGAACGGCCACAGTTCTGAAGTGTCACTCCTCTGTATTTTGAGCTCCCCCTTGAGAAACCAGTACTTTGGCGACGTAGTGTT
Organism: Lupinus angustifolius; assembly: GCF_001865875.1. Lineage (NCBI taxonomy): Eukaryota > Viridiplantae > Streptophyta > Magnoliopsida > Fabales > Fabaceae > Lupinus > Lupinus angustifolius. Next base: position 30,505,271 of record NC_032014.1, read on the forward strand.
TGCACAAATTCCTCTTTGGAGAGATTCTTCAACTGTCCATCATTAACAAAATGGTGAAAAACTATTCACACGGTCCATCTATATTCATATTCATCAAAAACCTTATTAAATTCCCTACCGGTTTAAGATCATCATCATAATCAATGAGATTGAAATTGATGTCAGCATCAACTCCCCTGAACTTGATAGCAGCTCGATCATAAGCCCTAGATTATGAAAATTCCAAATCAATTGAGGAGAACAACATTCAAATCCTTACCTCAATAACTATGCCAGAGTAAATTTACTTTCATGTACAATGGTTTCTTACCTAGCAGCAGCATGAGCGGTATCAAAGCCACCTACAAGTCCCAAATTCAAAATTTCATAAAAAACAAAAAATTACTAAAAATAGCAAAGAAGAATATAATAGAATAAACAAATCAATTAATGAACAATTTCATAATTTCTTACCCAAATAGACTTGTTTCCCGCAATCCCTACACGAAACAATAACAGATACAAACAAAAAAAGGAAGGAAAAAAAGTCAGATGTGGTATTCAATCAATTACAATCAAAATCAAATTTCACAAAATAAAACTAATAATTCCTTCCAAGTAATCTCTATTACAGCACCAATCATAAGACCTAAAATTAGTGAAACTATACAAGAAAACTAGAGAAGCAAATAAACTGAAAATCAAAACAGGAATCGAATAAAACGCTATGTATGAAGAGTGTGAAGTGTGAATTGTGCATACCAGATATGCGATTCCCATCGACCGGTCCTTCTGTAGAAAGTGACTCCTCTATACTGTGAACTCCGAGACCTTGGTCCTCTCCTACTCTTCTTCACCGGTTTCTGAGCCTGAACCATCTTCACCATCTCGCTATTTTCGCCTTGTTCCCACGAGAGATCCACGCCACTCTTCTTCGCCGGAAACGGCAACGTTGACTGTTGCTGCATCTTCCAATTCCCGGAACTCATCGGAAACAACTCCTTCGTCGGCGTCACAACATCATTCCTTCCTTCCACCTTCATGATACCGAAATCAAACGTGAACACGCCACTACCGTTACCGGCGCGTGTGGAGCACGAGTCATCGCCGCCTCCTATGTTACTAGAACCATCAGCATTCACTATTGAGGAATTCGAAGTCCCCGAAGAAGCTTCTGGAATCTTTTCCAACAACTCGAGTAAATCACCGTTCTCATTTGAATCAGCATTCAGGTTAAAAATCAACATCACAATCAATCTTCAAAGTATCAAACTCTAAGTTCTTTATCAATATTACTCTTCTTTCACTCTACGCTAAAATAGTCAACAAAATTTCAAACTCAATCGCCGGCAATGAAGATTCCGGCGACGGTGATTTTTCCGATCGATCACAAGTAATGTAATGAAAAACGGTTGAAGAAGCGATATTAAGTTTTTAGAGAGAAAGAGAAGAGAGAGAAATCGAAGTTAGTTACGGAAGTTGCATTACTCAATTCCTGAGCGATGAGGTTAGAACTTAGAACCGGGAAACAGTGTGAGGGTTGATAAGAGGAAATGGAATATATAAACATTTTCTCTCTCATGATTGAAAACGGTTGGTCCGGTCACCCGGTCACTGATATTACCAACTGAAACTAGATTTTTTATTTGTTTATTATTGTTATCACACTCTGGCTTTTCTGCATCATAGTTGTCTTTTTTTGTGTATCAACTTCAATGGGAAATATGTGATTGAAAAAACGTTTATAGTATTCTAGGAAAAACATTTTGTCTAGTAACTAGACAATTTCATATTCATGCTAGAGATTTGACTCACTCTAAAGTTTATTTTTATCAAGTGCTCCTTTAATGTATTATTTTTGTCTACTCTAATAATACTATGATTAATTAGTTTTGTATTTCTTTCTCAAAATAGTTTCTAGCATATAATTGTGAGCTTCTCGGTGTGAGATTAGCTAGATGAATGTAATTATCGTGTAAGTAATTGATTAAACTAGAGTAATTCAATATAACTATTCTTACTATAAAAATTAAATGACTACAAATTACATATAATATTTATTTGGTTGGTTGTTTATTATTCAACTTATAATTATTAATTAATTGGAGTTAAATAGGTATATAATTAAATTAAAGTAATTATAAAATTAGTAAGTGTAACATTATACAATTAAACAAACTAATATGGTAAAATTATTTGTAATGATTTCTAATTATTATGTGTTTGAGTGAATTATAACTAATGTAATAATTCGATAAAAGTTAAAAGTATAAAAGTGACTAATTATTTATTGAAATTTCTTCTGATTTTTAGAGAATTTTTTGTTGCTGTAAAAATTATATTTAAAATGCATGTGATTTCTTCTCAAAAGTTGCAAAATGTCTTTACCTCATTTACTAAACAAGTCTAATATACCTTACTGAAAAAAGTTGAAAAAAATATAATGTAGGTTGCCAACAAAAATAAAAAAAATGCTTAAATGGACTAAATTGGAGTACAGCCACATAAATAGTTTGTCCTTTAAGAAATCGTCAAATAAACATTAATGAGAAAATATGTTGCTAAATGCTAGGGTCAAGCATGTCCTATCATATGATATGATATATAAAGTAAAATAAGGAGTCTTGTCAAATCATGGAACAAATTGATTATTGAAAGCTTAGTGTAGGTCCCCACCCTCCTTTCTTGAACTTTCCTCTCTGGTATGGATTTAATAATAAGGCCAAATACATAAAACTGGCACCTACCACAACAGCTAGTTGATAATGGTAATGAAATAAGAATAAGTTACCTTTTTATTTTTGTTAAAATTTCATCTTAAACATATTATAATTGATTATTGATAATCGACATACTTTTTAGACACCAATATGAGATATAAATTATTTATCTTTAACGATATCTCATTTTCGATTCTAAGTCAACCATATATAATCATTTTCAAAAATAATAAGTAATATTCTAATTGGCTCAGAAAAGAAAATGAGATATAGATGAGAATAGTGATATATATCCCACCATTATGTAGTCCCCTCCCTTCTTCTTAAGGTAATCCTTCAACCTTAAAACCTTTTGGTAAACATTGTTTTCCATTTGGGGTAACTTGAGTCCTAGAAGCAACCCCACCAATGTGAATTGACATTAAAACCGGTTATAGCCCGTTCATGATAAGACAAAAGATCCTTCCCTTTTGAGCCCTTTTCTCAACCAATTCTAAATTTACACGTGGTTTTCTTTCCTACACATATTCTCCCAATTTTATAGGTCAAACTTTGTCATCCAACGGTTTATATTGCTTGGTTTCCTTTGAGTATGACTATGAGCTATTTTTAATCGTTGGATTGTTTCACTAAACAATAGTTGCAAAAAGCCTAAGCAAAAGATGTGTATGATTGATAATAAAATGATTGTTTTTTCCCCACGAGCCGAGACATTAATGAGTTTAGGCATTTCTACCTGCTTCCCTGTATATATTATGGGAATAAACTATCTCTTGATATGAAGAGATAAATTATATCATTTTGTCAGTAAAAGCATGACATGTATCATGTTTTATTATATTTTATAAAAATATTTCTAAAACTAAACAAAATAATACACATGTTATATTTTTACTGGTCGAAAGATATAACTTATTTCATGATACGAGAAGTTCCAAACCAATGACGATGAAATAAAAACAGAAAAAATAAGAAATATTTAATTTTCTAATTCACATTTCATGTTTTCATTAGTTTAAGACATGATTTGAGACATACTTTGAGATATCATCTATTTGATAGTACAAAGAAAATATTATTATTAATAATAATTATATTATTTTCTCTTTACTTTTTACATTTTCTATCATATCAAATAACTAAAAAATCATCATATTTTCTACCCATTTTCTTCTCTCAAGTTTTTCTTCTTCAACTTTTCTTCTCTAAACCAAAACAGTAAAGATTTATATATACTCATTATATCATCCATTATTTATATTACTTTTTAAGAGACAATAATAATTAAAAATAAATAATAAATAATACTATAATAATATATAAAACTCATACATTATAGTATATACAATTTTCTCCTTAAAAAATTTAACTATGACTTTATGTTCAAGAGTTGTTCTTAGTTTGATATAAGTCGCATCTGGTGAAGATTTTATTTTAAAAATTTTATTTGCAGTTGTTTTAGATATTTTATCCTATCTCATGTAGTATAAAGAAACTTTGTTTAGTAATAATGTTAGACCAACTTGAGTACTAGAGATATATATTGGCATAAGAAAATTGCATGTAGATGTGGAGTTTTTTTTTGTTAATTTTCACTGTTATTAACAAATAAAACCCATTTCAACCAACTATTTTAATTTTATCATTTGTTTTTGTTTCATCCCGGTAGTTAGATGGTTTATGAGTCAGCCAACTCATAAGGTCAAGGCTTGATATTGTGTAAATAAGATTCGACTCATTCAATTGTCAATCATGTTTGGGTGGTCAGTCTAACTGAGGAAATGACGATAATGGCAATATATAACTTAGTCAGTACTTATAGAGTCATAAATCTCTCATACAGGATTGTCACACCGCTTGAACAACATAGACACTCCTATGAAGTTGAACACATTCTTTGAACATTGAGCCATCTTTTTTCATGTGGTAAGGACATGCTTAATATCCCAATACGACAACTTGAGCAGGCAACAAAATGACCCAACGTAGATAGAGCATTGTACTGGCCATAGCATGGGCACGACAAGACTACCCGACATGGATAAAGTAGTTTAAACTTCTATAAGATATACCTGGTAGAACAACGTGTTATGATTGAAGCATGTTATAATGGAATATCACATACTCAATCCCTCTATAAACATATGAGATCTCTCATAAGGAAGTTTACACTTAATATTCTCATTTATACTCTTGCATCCTTATATTTTATATTCAATCATACTAACTTGAGCATCAGAGTGTCTTTTCAGATATCCACTCAGAAAATTTGAAGTCAGTTCTTACCAAATTTGAAGTCAGTTCTTACCAAATTTAACAAACAGATAAACTTTTCAGTCCAACTTCCATTATACTGACAATCTTTAATTGAGTATCTCTACCCTTTGATTGGGGGTGATTGCTGGGTGAAGTTTGCTCTATTACATAGTGCACTTTGATCTTTGACCACTCTTGGTCTACACCCCATTATTCTTCCAATTGAGTGAAAATTGAGTTGATGAGATTTTTAGGCATGTAATAATATCGCTCTAATTAAGCTACCAAAAACATGGCAAATATAGAAAGGTCCTCCACACTATTATATATATATATATATATATATATATATAATATATATATATATATATATATATATATATATATATATATATATATATATATATATATATATATATATATATATATATATATATATATATATATATATATATATATATATATATATATATATATATATATATATATATATATATATATATTTATTGTGGCCACCAATATTGTGTGTATATTTTATTTTTACAAAAGTAAAAAATTAAACCTTGGTGTTCCCTTTCTTCTTGTGCTTGTACTTGTGCCAGTAAAAAGATGCATCACGCGCCATTGATGGGCCCTTTACTTCAAATGCATGTTTTTCATGATCCAAAGTATTTTGCAAGTTACCAATACTTGTTGGTCAAAGTCAAAAGTAATTTGCTTACCCAAGCAAGATTTTGTGTTTCAATATTGTAGGTGAAGAAGGAAATTGTTTTCTTGGAATCAAATTTTGGACATAAATATGTATTTTAGGGAAATATAAAAAAAAATATTTAGCGGAAATAAATATATGTACAAAATATAAGATATGATGTTTAAATTTTTTGATATATATATAATAGAGTTAATGAATAAAGAGGTTTTGAGAAAACTTTATCTCATGAAATAAGTTTTGCTATGTTAAAATGGTAGTAGGCATGGATAAGAGAGATTCTTAATGAACAATAAATAATGAGAAAATGTTATTGAATTGCAAAGTTACATTGATTCATATATATAAATGGAAGAAAACACTAACTACCCTAACCAAATTAACTAACCGACTAACAAAATCTCAACTATTTTAACATTCCCCCGCAAGCTGGAATGTATCAAGCATTCCAAGTTTGAAATAATTGTGTTGAATACAATGATATACTCTAATACCATGTTAAAATGGTAGTAGGCATGGATAAGAGAGATTCTTGATGAACAAGAAAGAATGAGAAAATGTTATTGAATTGAATTGCAAAGTTACATTGATTCATCTATATAAATTGAAGAAAACACTAACTACCCTAACCAAATTAACTAACCGACTAACAAAATCTTAACTATTTTAACATGCTAGGCTCAAATTAATGGAGATCCAAGCTTCTGGATATATAAATTGGGAAGCAAAAAAATGTGTTTTTTGCAACTTACTCGCTAATTATTATAATACAAAGAAATGCAAATGGAAATAAAGGAAAAAAAATAACAAACACAAGGTATATTATTCATGCAACTCTATAAGATGTTCGGTAAGAATGAAAGTTAACTAAATATATATATAGCTAGAACGAAATTTACATAGGATATTAAATATCTTAATTAAATCTTGAGGCCATTACTTAAAGAAATTTTAACCTAATCACTACCCATAACCATGAAAAACAACAAATTATTGTGAAAATATAAGGTCACGTATGTTTAGGAGAGTGGATTGGTTTAACAAACCACACCCCTTTGTTGCAAGGCACCCTTCTTAGTTAGTTTATCAATTATTGTTTAATTGTTTCCTACTTTCCTACATATGAATAAGACGCAGACATGAATCCTTGTCTATTGAAGTTGTTATCACACCTAATGTTTCAAAGAGGTGGCAATAACCTCTTATAGTTTCATTAGTTACTTCGTGGAATTAGATCCATCCCCTGTAACGAAGATGTTGATCTAGTTGGATAAGACCTTGCTAGGTCCCAAAAAAACTAAAAGGTCAATGATTCAATTTCTGAGAACATCGCTAGGTGATTGAAACAATCATACACCCCAAAATAAATTAATTCATTACAAAAAAAGATGAACAAATACACTTAATAGTACCAAAAAAAGCTTCATCGGCTTGTCGATTCTCACAAACAAAAGAATTGCAATTCATGTAAATATTAAAAATGAAAGAAAAATTCAAGGAAATTAATATAATTAGAGCAAATTAAAAGAAATTAATACAAAAGTACAATGAAGACCCAATGAATATAATAATTGAGGTTCCAAGTTAAATAATGTAAGAAAAAATAAGTTAAATAAAACTGAAATTAGTAAGAGTATTAGGTTATGTTTTGCTTTTGGATGGGTACGTTGTCGGCAAGATGTACGAGGTTTAAACATAGGAGACGTGGAAGCTTCTTCTCCATTCATGGTATAGCTCCTTATTCAATATCTTATCTCCTTGTTTTGTCAAACTTTTCCATTTCTGGATTATTTTAATAAAATTATTGCTCTTATTTTATTCTCAATTTTCCACTTTAATATAGCATGTAGGGTACTTTGTGGATTATTTAATGGCTTTTTCCTTTGTCCTCAACCCTCTATTATTGGTTTAAGAATCATACTGTTTTTGGAGATTTTTTCAGATTGTTCCTTATATTATAATGATTGATTGATTCCATTTATAAGAAACAGACACTATCATCATAACCTACCTGGCAATGTTTTATCTTCTTTCTCTTTAAAAATGTTAACTACACACCGGTCACAATCATATTATTTTCACATTTGTCACTGTGGTATAATCATAGGGCTTATAAAATTAAAGTATGCTTAATTATAATTCAATTATGAAATATTATATAAATATAAAAGTTGAATAGGTATGAATGCATATATATATATATATAGTATAATATTGTATTCAATTTTATGGAGAGACAAATGCATAAAAATATAAAGGAAAATACAATTTTCAGTGACACATTTATCCCTTTGATTTTAGTGGTATTACACTTTTGTCACTAAAAACAATGGGAAAAGACAAATGCTTTAAAATATTTAGAAAAATACAATTTTCAATAACACATCTATCAATTTGATTGAAATGATATTACATTTTTATTATTAAAAATAATGAGAAAATATACATTTAACTCTCAATGAATAGAGAGGATCTTGAAATATTAACCCTTTTATTAATTTCTTGGCCTCGTCCTTTCAAATTTATGTGATGATTGTATTTAGATATGTAATTACAAAAATAGAAAGGCACTCGATGGTTTGAAGTTTGTCCTTTCCCTTCTGGTAGATAATATATTTAGTTTTTGGGCAATAATGATGATCTTCTCTTGATTAAAAAGAATAAACAAAATATTGTCTCAAATTTTTAATTAAAAGATAGGTGGATTTCTTATCCTCGCCATTATAAAAGCAAATAATACTAGTTTTTAATCTTAATTTCTCTTATTTGTCTACACCAAAATCATGAACTCTCCCAATAAAAGAATATTACAAAAGAGAGAGTGATAAGAAAATAAACTCTTCAATACAGAGATAACTGCACAACTTTTTTATATTCTTATTGGTTGATACTTTTTTTATAGAGATTGAACCTAACTTAACTCTAAAGTTAGTTCAAAAATAAATGATGCTAAATCCTAAGGAATATTTATGACTATTCCTTGTGAGTTAAACTATATGTTCGACATAGGCCTTGTTATAAGAAGTTTAAAATTTGCATTTTTTTAGTAAAATATTATTATGTTTAGGTCATCTTTGATAGCATCTTACCATTTTTTCACATTATATGTACAAAAATTATGAAAATGATGTAACTTTTTAGGAACTCGTAACTCATATGTAGGAGTTCTTTTTTCCCCAAGAACTTGTGGTTCTCATGCACGAGAGAGAGAATGAGATAATGAAACTTATGCATGAGAAAGTACAAGTTTTTGGGGAGTGAGAATAAAAGAACTTCAGCATGAAAATCAGGAGTTTTTTGAAAAGTGAGGTAGAAGTGACCAGCGGAGACTAGGTAGTAGGAAGGAAGGGTGGTGGGGAGAAAAGCTAAAGCTTAAAGGTATTGTTTGGTTCTATTAAAAATGAAAGGAAATAAAAAGAGAAGGAGAAAATTGATGAATTTAGATGTTATCCCTCCTTTGATTAGTGAAGAAAAATAGGATGGAAAGAAAATTTTGAGTGGGTCCCACAAAAAACATTTTCACCCCTTTGGAGAGAAAGTAAAATTACAATCATACCCATAAAAACTATGGATGAGGTACTATGATGTTGGTACACAATATAATAGATTGAGTTGCCTTGAAATTTGTGTTAACAATTTTTAATTAATTAATTTTAATATAAATAATTTTTTTATATATCATTACTTATACAAATATTTAATTATAAAATAAAAGTGAATATTTGTATGTTCATTTTGTACTTATTTAATTGTGAATATTTATGTCATTTTGTTTCATTATATATTTTTTCCTCCCTCTTTCCTCTCTTTTTTTCCATACCAAACAACTAAAAAATTATTTTACTTTCCACTATTTTTTTTCTTCAATTTTTCATTACTTAAGTTTTTTTTCCTCTTATTTTCTTTAGCAAACCAAAGTTAAAACTGCCTACCAAAAACTTCATAATGGAAACAAAAAATAATATAGTAAAGCCAGATCCAAAGCTGGCTGAAGAGAAAGCCCAAGCCCTCGGTGGAAAATAGTTATTGTTTAATACATTAGTATTTCCTAGAATAAGGATATAAGTTATCTCTTTCAACTACTAAAATCATGAAATGTGTGATATTTAATCATTTTCTATGATATATTTCTAAAAACTAAACAAAATGGTATACCAGACTAAACTATTGTGTAACTTGTGATTCCTTAAAACTTGAAAATTAAACAGGTAAATGCTTTGCTCTTAGCGCGCGCACATATATATATATATATTCTTCATGTGACAACCAGGCAACAAGCTTTCATAAATATCATTATTTGTACAAACCTAACATACCACATGCAGGTTGGTAACTCTTAATATTGTGTTAACTATATATCCAACTTCAAAGTGGCATGGGTGCAGTTCATAGAGAAAAAGTACAAAATAAGATTGCAAAATAATGAAGTATTCTAGAAATAAAAAACATATATATATCTTTTCTTACTTGTATCTAACTAAACAAAAAAAACATAAATTGCAAACACCATTTCTTTCCAATTTTTCTTATATACTAAGCAATATAAAAAAATTTCTCTTATCCTTCGAAAACAAAATACTTCAATAACTGGAGTGCTATGATTCTATGAACCTGCTTAGGTAAACACACCAAAAGGTGGTAGGTAACTAACATGCATAAATTTAACAAAAAGAAGCATAATCAGGCTAGCCAAAAAAGTAATATTAAATGTTGATCATGATTACCGAATATGAAGCCACTAGTAATGTTATAATAAAACTTAGACACAGTTACCTGCCTTTAACATTTAGAGGAGATTATAATGTCACGTTTATAAATAAAGAAAAATATCTAAGTGTTGGTTTAGTAGTGTAACACTCCGTTAGATACTCAAGATGATCAAAATGTCAATAACTTGATTACCGAGAGCGACATTTGTTAGGAAAAGGAACCATGAATCCTGAAGGAGATTAGTTCCTTACCCAAAAGGTGGACATACCCTTGATAGTACAAAAAAAACTAAAAATTAGGCGTGAAAGCTTATTAATTAATTATAAACTGTATTGATTGTACATGTTCTTACAAGTTATAAACGAGATTCAAAGACATTAGGCAATGTTATTAGGAAATTCTTCAAATGTTTTTTTTTTATCATGACCAAGTCAGGTCGTAAGAAACCATAGGATTAAATAAATTATAGAGAGGCTCTAATAAAATCATGTGACATAGTATTAACAAAGAAATCATGTGACATAGTATTAACAAAGAAATCATGTTATTGAGTGGAATCTTAGGATTGTCGCGAGTACTTTCTCTTGTTTAAGAAACCAAAGCTAGAATGTAATATTATATATGTCCTCTTTAGGCGAGGACATGCATGTAACAAAGTCTTAAAATAGAAAATATTCCCTTCCTCGGTTATTCTAGGGAAATAAAAAATGAATGTGGATGTAGTGTATGCCACGATAGATATTGTTGTTCAAAATCCAAGTCATTTTTAGATAGTATTAAAAGGTAGTCATGTCATGATGATGTATATTCAATTCCTAAGATATTAAAGATCAAGATACATGGTAGATATGGACCCTTGTTCTAATCATGAGTCACATGTATACTTATCTTTTAATATAATGCCAATATATTTCTTCTAGGTTCATGTACTTAGGAACTTGATATCTAACCTTCTTAAATCATAAGCATTAACCTGTCACAATAATTTGGGTCAGAATGTTGTTCAGTATGCAACAATATGAATGATAATGAGATAGATTGGGGTCGAGTTTATGTTTACCCAACCCCAAAATCTAAAACTTGAACTTGAATTAAGTGAGGTTGAAAATAATGATATCATCCCTGAACTCGTCAAGTTTCGGGTAACCTAAACTTGATGAGAACCCGCCTGAAACATGTGTTTATATATATATATATGTGTGTCAAATTTTTATATATAGGTTTTATATATGTATTTATATGTGATTTTGTAATTTTATATAAATTAATCGAGTTTGGGGTGAATTCGAGGGTAGAGTATCAACTAGGCCTGAACCCAAACTTGAAAGTTGAACTCGGGGTAAAACCCGAACCCAAATATGAACTCAATCACATCAAGTTTTTTCTACTAAATTCAAGTTGGGTTCAGACGGGTAGCCATAAGTTCGATATTCATTGTCATCCCTACTGGAGAGGAGAATGATGATTTCCCTTTTAGTTTTACGTATAAAAGTGTCTTATCACCATAAAATAAAAGGAAACAAATGTCATTACATATGATGTTTTCTTTGTTTTTTTTTACCGCACTTCTCTGTATTGGAGTCTTATTCTAATAACATGTGCTGATGTGAACAAAACAATCATCCTCAAATATCATAGAGAAGTTATTGTTTTATCTTCATTTGTTCTAAATAGTAAAAATATCACATGATTTTTCCTTTTGGTTTTAATAAACTTCTCTCGACTAATGGAGAGGATTGATCTTATGTTGAAAAAGATAAGCATTGTGCAAGACTCAGAACCGGTGACCCTATAGTTGTTTTGTTGGGCTGGCCCGTTTAACAAATCAGCCCATATATTCAAAAGCATTCACTTTGCACTGGTAACATACTTTTCGTGAGGAATTGAAAAAAGAGAAAGGAGTGAAACGATGAGCTTCAATCTCTTCACCAAAGTTTCTCGACAGAACCAATCAAAATTTTCATTTCTACTTTCACGTTCATTTTCTCACCAATCTGAAAGGTTCGTGAAACACTCACATTCCTCATTAATCCTATTTTTTGTTGCATCATATAATTACACTAATTCAATAACCAATGTAGCAGTAGTAGACATTCATTTGGGATTGCGTTCGATATCGACGGTGTAATTTTGCTCGGAAACACTCCCGTCGGTGGATCTCCGTCAGCGTTAACAAGATTATACGACGGCGCTGGTAGGATCTATGAATTTTCGCTATTTACTATTATGGAATGATTAATTTGTTTTTTTTTTGTTTCTGACTCAGGTAGACTCAGAATTCCTTACGTTTTTCTTACCAATGGTTAGTTCTACTTGTTATTGCTCTTATTTGATGTTTTATTATGTTTACAATACTTTCAATTTTGCTACGTTATGTAAGGTTTTGTTGTTATATGAGTGTAATTGATGAATTACCTGCATAATCAGTTCCTGAAAATATAATGTGTTGAACCAACAGGCCGTTTATTGATGATGATTTTATATTTTACACAGGTGGTGGTTTTCCTGAAGCTAAAAGGGCCTTTGAGCTGAGTCAACTCTTGGGTATTAACGTCTCACCTTCACAGGTATTTCTGAATTTTGTGATGCACTAATCAATATATGCATGTAGTGAGAATACCTTGTAAGTTGTATTTTAAGTTGAGAAATGGTTAAAATTAAAAGTTGAGTGCACTTATAAGTTAAAAACTTCACATTTATCTAGTATCTCTAATTTTGATCATCCAAATAAAATCTAATGTTTCTTGCTTCACACAATAATAGCCCTGTTTGCTGCATTTCTCTTTCAAAAAGTGTAAGTGATTGCCTTTTCACGTTGTTGCCCTAAATTTTATTTTGAAAGTGCAATGATTCTAGCCTAAACCATTAAAAATGTGATCATCATGCAGGTTTTACAGGGTCATTCACCATTTAAACAATTGGTCAATAGGTATACATGTGCCTCCTAATCGATCCTGTTATGTTTATTACATATGGAAACCAATAGGGGTAAAAAGAGTTCAAGGACTTTAGGCCTATTTCATTCTGTTATATTTATCTTTATATGATTTTTTCAGTTTAAAGATTTGAGAATGAAATCCGCACCACAAGTCGCTAGAATTATGTATATTGGGTTAATTATGCAACACGATGAAGAAATTGATATAGATGTAAATCATGATTCAAGTGGGGGGATGAAATGGCTAAGTGCTTTAAGTGTCTGTCGTATTTGATAGAAAAATGCAACTCAAGCTTAAGGAATTTTTTTACCTCCTAACTGTAAGGCCCAGTTTTAATGAGACTGAATGTTGTGCTGTAAAATGTCAACAAGAGAATAAACTCAATGTAGTAGAGATGTAAATGTTGTGGTAGGTGAGTGTACAAACTAGACAAGATAGAGTAGGAATGAATCATTATGGAGAAACTTGAGCTAGTTCCTATTGTAGAAAAGATGGTAGAATTGTACCTTAAAAATAGTTTGGATATGTGTTGAGGTGACTATTAGAAGTCCCATTAAGAAGAGTAGGTCAAATGGAGTTAATCTAATTTCTAGAGGCGAATGGATGCCAATAAAAATCATAAGTAAAACGATTAAGGAGTATTTAAAGATCAATGCTTTTTTAATGAACATGATTTATGATGTCAACCTCACTTAGTGGGACTAAAGCTTCATTGTGGTTATACAGATTTGAGAATGAATTCATTGTTGCTGTGGGAAAAGGGCAACCTGCTGCAGTGATGTCTGAATATGGTTTTAAGTAAGGTTTTAACTTCTAAGATAATTGACTTTTCTGATATTTCCTAAAAATGACGAGTAAGCAACCCATCATCTTCCTTATTATCTTTATTTTTGTTGATTTTATCTTCAGAAATGTTCTTTCAATTGATGAATATGCATCACTCTTTGAAAATATTGATCCACTGGCACCGTACAAGAAATGGACAACCAAATTGGCTGCTGTTCAGAATGCAGAGTTTAATGAGGGCGCTCCAAAGAATCACGTGTTCTCTGAAAGGGTTAAAGCAGCATTCATAGTTAGTGATCCTGTTGATTGGAGCAGGGACATTCAGGTTTCAAAGATTTTATTTCCTATCCATGTGACCTGTCTTTCCTTTTTATTTCCTGCCTATTTGGTGAGCCACATACAGGTTACATTGATCTATGACTTATTTGTATGAGTCACAAGTTATATGGAGTTAGTTTAATTAAACAGCTTTTACCATAACCATTGGAAAGTTAATGGAAGGTTTAACCATTGTTCAGACATTTTTTTCACAACGCGATAGGATTTGTATGTGAAATAAAATAACACAATTAGATTAAAAGTGGTTTTGGTCCTTCCTATGATGAGGAACCAAACTGCATGCCATGACTTTGTGGTTAGCTATGAAGCAGACTTATTAAAACTGACATCCGGACAGACCAAAAAAAAATTGTAACATCGGTGTAGGTCATGTGTGCCAACTTTTCAACACAGTAAGCCCATTCCAAAAAAACATGGAGCTTTACATTTTCCAAAATAATGTTTTAAATCAAATTGTCCCTGTAAGATTCTGATGGGAAGTTCAATACGATAACAATGACAACTCAGACAGAATAATATGTAGCGAATAATAATTTCCCCAACTTACGAGAAGTGAGAGAAAAAAAATCAAACAGTACTTTGGATTTTTTTAATCTGATTTTATTTTATTGCACTGAATTTGTAGATTAGTGAAGTGACTGAGAGTTTTCATTCAGGTTCTTTGTGACATCTTAAAAACTGGAGGCCTTCCTGGAAGAAATGTTGGACCACAACCATATCTGTATTTTGCCAATGATGACCTTGAATACCAGGTTGGTTGATGTTTTCTGTAGGTAACTTCTTCAGGAAGATATAGATATTACATGGAATCCTTTTAAAATGCCATATTACTATACTTACTGACAAGGTCCCAAAAAAGCTAGACTGCTTTTCCTTCTGAACGTCTGGGCTTGGGAGCTTTCAGGATTGCATTGGAATCCATCTTCAACAGGTAAGACTGCCTATTATCTAACCACTGATGTGTGTGTCCAATATATAGATAGAGAGGGTGTGGGGCTTCTTAAGCACAATATCAAAACTGCAGCCAAATATAATTGCCTTAATTTCTTACCAAGAGATGCTCTCCTTGCAGGATTCACCATCATCCCCTGAAGCATACATCTTTTGGTAAACCACATCCATCTGTTTTCAGGAATGCTGAAACTGTGTTACAACAACTTGTGCCGCAGATTCATGACGATACTTATAATCATGCTCAAAATTTAAAAACACTTTATATGATTGGAGATAATCCTGTAGTTGATATCAGAGGTGCAAGACAGGTATGCCGCATGGAGTTAGATTTCACAAACATGATACATTAAGTTATCTGCTGAAAAATGGTGATATTAATGGAAATTGTGCATTTCAGACTGGGCATCCTTGGTTTTCTATTCTCACCAGAACTGGGGTTTTCAAGGGGAAGGGAAATCATGACAAATTTCCAGCAGACCTGGTAATCCCGTTTACGTTCCTCTAGAAAAGTGTCATATATAGTTATACATTTTCCTCTCTCTCTTTTAATTTCTTTGAAATATGGCTGTCACTGTTATGGATAGTTAGAGGCATAAGATTGAGAAACACTATATATCTTCCAATAGCAGATGCCAAGATGGGAACAAATAGTATCCCAACCAAAACTGAAATTGGTTAACAATCTGAGTCAAACAGAAAGTAAAGGATGTACAATGTTTTCATTTTGTTATTAATTTCTTTTTGTTTTCGGGGCTTTTCGCCTTTTGAAAAATTGATGGAAGACTAATCATTATGAAACTTACAATTTACACCACAATCTGCATTGAATTGTCCAAAAAGTGTTTTCTGAAATTTATGGAGGAGTTATGACTAAGGCAACACCACCAGTAGCTTATTAAACTCAAAGTGTCTACTTGATTATCTAAAACTTGCACCTTTGTGTAAAATACTGTGGTGGGATTATGAACAACTTCATTTCTGCAGGTTGTTGACACTGTAGAAGAGGCTGTGGACTACATCTTAACAAAGGAATGTGCTTCATAGGTTCCCTCTGCTTTATTACATGGCCAAGGCTCTGATTCTTTCTGCTAAGGATTCTGAAAAGTTGAGGTTTGAAAGTTAAAATATGATTCTTTGATCAATTGAAGGATATAATAATTTATGGCCAAATCCTCCCATTCATTTGAAGCATAATTTGCATAATGATACACTTGGTGAAAATTGAAATTGTTTTTTTGTTCTTCCAATTTCATTATGTTTGGCTGCTTTATTTATGGACTGTGCTTTTAGTTGGGATTCTTTTTAGCCTTCTTAAAGCCTCACTACACTTTCTTGATCCCGTAGTTTCATTTCAATGTTTGAAGGAATTTTACAACGAAATCCCTCAGCCCCCACTTCAAAGTGCACGACTGAAAATGTTATAATTCATTGAACTTATTTTAAATTTAATATAGTTAAATAATAAGACAAATGACATATGGTTCAACGGTTTCTTTTTCCACTCATTTGAAATGATAAAATTTCAGCTGTTAAATAATTTATCTATATGCTAAAATATGAAATTAAATTGTTCTTGAAGATGATGACTATTGAATGAGGTAAATAGATGGAAATCGTAGAAAGAGATGGTTCCCACATGCACCATGAATCACTGGAATGTAAATTTAGTTTTTCTCTGTTTATAAATTTTTATGATTATTTTGCATTTTTTCACTTTTTATTTTATGTACTAACTTCATTCATGTATATTATTTTTAATTCAATGATTATTAATAAGGAAAAACAATCCCCTCTCCAGTCTCAACACACAATTAAAAAGATAATACCAATATTTAGAATTTGATAACTTGCTTAGGCTGGCTCCCAAGTTTTCCTAGAGCTTTATCCAATGCTGTGTTGAATTCCTCAAAGGGAGCCAGTTCCATCCTGCAAACAGTGTGACCCATTAATTCAAAACAGATACAATAGGACAAAATTAAAATTGAAGTTTCATGACCAATTAATAATCTTCGTTGAATAATTTAATTATTCCATGGATAGAATACATACTTGTATTTTAACTTTCCATCTTTTACAAGAGCCAAAAGCCTGTCTATCATTCCTCTGCTCTCTTCAGCTTTATCTTTGCCCAACCATTTCTGCAACCAGAATCCCCTCAAAGAAAGTTCCTGCAAACATGTGGTTCTAGATTATGGTTACACTTCTAGATTAGTTATTCTAGTAACTAGTAAGCAGAAAGATAAGATATGATATAAAAGGGTATCAAGGCTCATGGTCTAAAATGACTATTTAGCCTTGCCTATCTTCTACCCATTCATTTTCTATTTGAAATATTAAGTTCCAGAGATGCCATACATCACTTGAACATATAGCTATGAGACTGGAGGTATTGATTGTGTAAAGCCCTCCTAAGAGTGGCATACATCACTTGAACAAATAAAATCTTATAAGCTCAAAAGTATCCAGTGGATGGATAACTATGTTGATTAACATGATATATATGCCCTGCAAACTATAGAGAGAACTTGAAGAGACTTATAATTTATCTGTTCCATCTCTGTATACTGCAAAATAACATCTTGCTCTTCAACAACATTAACCTTATAAACTCAAAATATGGGTCTGTGTGAAGGCTTGTGAACTTAAAAGTATTTATTGAATTTACAAATATTTATAAACTCAAAATATTGGCCTAGAGTCCTAGAGTACTTTTTACTAGTATTGGCATCATTTATACCCAACTTCAGCACATTTAGAGAGCATAAAATATATCATAAATTTTACAGGAGACTTGTCAATTATCTTAAAAACTTCATGACATAAAACCCCCTTCCTTAATTTGAACTACTTCTAAGTTCCAACTAGAGCCCTTGTGCAAACTACTCAGCCAGACAATAACCACTTTTTTTAGTGGCAATTTTAATTTGGCTCAAGTTTATAATGCCATGATTAATATCTTTAAGCTTCATGTCAATCATTGCTAACCAAGATATATAGTAATCATTTAACTGAGGGAAGCCAATGATTGGAAGTTACGGCCTGACCTTAAATATGAAGGATGAAGTTGATACTGTAACGGGTTTTTTAGACATTCCACCATATGTCACCATAGTCCCTCCATGTCTGCAATGCAAAAACTTTATTTCAATATTTGTTAGAATGATATATAGTAACGGAAGGGAACTTCTTTACCTAATATTTCATGTCATACCTCAAAAATTTGAGAACTAAAGAAGCAGCATTGCCACCAACACAGTTAAAACCCAGAACAGGCTCAGGTATATCACCCTAGCACATCAATTTGATTTAACAAGTTATTCATATCCGAGATAGATAATAACTCCTAAAACAATTGTGTTTGCCACAACTAATAGAAATGAGATTTGTCAGGTTCCCTAGTGTTTCAGAAAGGCACATTCATTCAAAACTTAAAATAATAAAAGGTAGAATTATATCCATATTAGGCTTCCCAAATGCTCAACCAATGAATCGTCGACATTCATCTGCAAAATTGACATCCATCCCATAGCATAGACCAAAACAACAATTACAAGTAAAAGTATACCAGGAGACTCTTGACATTCTTCACTTCCAGTTCATTCTCGGTAAAAACTTCATCCGCGCCCAAATCCTTAAGTCTTTCTTTTACTTCATCAACCCCAGCCCTGCCAGTAGAAGGATTTGCAGTGCATGATTAAGATTCTTCATAAATATATTATTTAGCTGGAAGCGCAGGAAAAGGGAATAGAAGAATGTTAACCATTTTTATTTTAAAGAAACAGAAAAAAATGTTATCATAAGCAAACTATAATCTAAAATAATATTTAGAAGCTCATAAAACATGCAAGGAACATTCAAAGGAGAACCTGTCTCTTATAATATTTATGTTACGAATGCCACGAGATTTTGCAATCTGAATGACACACTGCCCCACCATGCTCGTAGCCCCATTTTGCACAATAGTATCTCCTGTTGATACCCAGAATTACAAAGTTCAAACAGGCACAAACAAATGCACTCATGAACAAAAAAATATTACAGGAATTGTAGCAAAAGGGGGTGCCTGAGTTCAAAGTAATGCAGTCTTCAAGCATGAGGAGAGCAGTCAATGGATTAACCGTAATTGTAGCAGCATATTCCATCGGTACACCCTTGTCTACTTTGTGCCATACGTTATGATCTTTGACAATGTATGTCTGCCATGTCCCTGTGCCACACAAAAATCAAATATAATAACATTGGTAAGCTAGGAAGTACCAACACTTCAAATGGTTATCTTATTAGTATAGAACGTTTGTATTAACACAACTGCACAAAGTTAAGATACCATAATGATTACAGAAACATCTAGAATAACTAAAGCCGAGTTACAAAACATTGATATCTTTATTTTAATTTAGGATGTGTTTTAATGACAGAGAGTGAGACTCGGCTAAACCGTAAAGTTATTTTTCTTATGCTTCAAGTCTCTCCGCTTGAGAGAGAGGGGGGTAATACTGCACACATTTACTCTCCCCAGACCTACAAGATGGTTGTCTTGTGCATTGGGTCGCCCATGTGTTTTAACGATAAATTGGACTCGTTTTTTTTCCTTTTTTCTTTTTTCTTTAACCGTGCATCTCTATCCTCAAAGCTATGGACGGTGGTTAAGTAAAACCACTCCAAAGTTGAAATTACAGGATTCAAAACCTGATCTCACATTACATAATTTTCCAAAAAAAATCTTAAAAATGGATTTGTCATTCCATTCTATTCCAACTAGGTGTTTTAAATTGCGGTAACGGTCGTAATTGCGGTTATTGTAATTGCGATCATTGCAGTCGTTGCGATACGAATTGCGCCCATTGTAATGTGAATTATTTTGTAAATAAAAAAAATTGACATCCATTCAGTTTGTTGTAGCCCGATATTGTTGCGTTGCGGCCTATTGCAGTTACATCGAAGTGGCCAGCTGCAGTAGCAATTTGAAACGCTTTTCATTCATTCACTTCCATCAATCAATCAACCCAAACATAGCATCTACTTATCCAATTTAGTGAAGAAGAATGAAATAATAAAATGCAGAAATGAAAAAACAAGCAAAAAAAAAAAAAACTAACCAAAAGAAGGTGGAGAAGGAATAACCCAATCACCAGGAGAGAAATTATGAACAGCAGAACCAACAGAATAAACTTCTCCAACACCTTCGTATCCACCAATAGCCGGTGGTTCTGGCCGCACTGGATAAACACCCTGTATCCTATTTATATCTGATGGATTTATAGGAGCTGCTAACATTTTCACACACACTTCATTCTCTTTCACTTCAATCCCTGGAATCGAAACTAACTTCGCCACCGTGTTAGGTTCACCGTGTGTTGAGTATATTATTGCCTTCGACGGCGGCGATATGGTGGCGGCGACGGAGAATGCTCGTGTTATGGATTTGAAGTTGATGAATGGTAATGGTTTCTGAACTCTCAAATATGACGTCATTATTCTCATCGCTGTTTGTGTTACTGGATATTTCTGATGATGTTTATGCACGGTGCACATTGAAAACGACGTCGTTTATCTGGAATATCAATATCATCAACTTGGGCCTTGGAAAAGATATGAGCCAACGTTTTTTTACTGATCGTAAAATCTATGCACGGATATTTTAAATTTTTTTATACTGTTAGCGTATTATTTATTGTTGATTTGTATTACTTATGTTTTATGTTTAAGAATCAATAATTAATAAATCAATGATGAATGATTTGTTGATATTGTAAAAACACTTATACTATTAGTATATACATATTAAATCCATGTCTAAAATGATGAGCTGAAATAAATAATATAATATCATGTAGATTTTTAAGTAAAATATTTCTAAATATAAATATATAATGTATTTTTGGAATTACCAAGGTATTTCTTACTTTTTTTGGGTAAGAAACTAATCATTTTAAAAGTTGTGGTTGTCTCTCCCCTTGTCGCTTACAATAATGGAATATTTGATCTTAGGAATCCATTATGACTTTACACTACTAGATCAGATATATAAATATAAATATATAATGTGTTACAAAAGAATGATAACAATTATATTAAGTCTTAACTAATAATTTTTAAAATGAATAAGTCAATACTAAAACTTAAGATAATACTCGTATACATAAGTCTTAATATTATATCATTAATTTTGATCACCACTATAATCATGTCAAATATTGTGTGTGGTTATGTTTATGATTATGTGGTTATTAATATTGAAGCTATTTTCCTTTCTCTAAATGCCCTAACAGCTACCAAATTAATGGATTAATTATTAATCCACTTAATTATTAAAATGGTTGTAATACTATATATGCTAACAAATTGAGCTAGAACTCCACACAAAACATCAACGAAACAATTATAATGTTGTTATATGGTAGGTCTCTTAGCTGGGATGTTAAGGTTAATTACCTGCATGCTGAAGGAACTTCAATTATTTGATAAGGAACTTCAATTATTTGGTAAGGGACTAAGGGGTAACCTCCATAGGGTGACCCCCAAGTTATTTTATGTAAATATGTCTATATTGATTAAGGAAAATGATGTATTTCTTGAATAAAATATAATTTTTTTAATGTATATATTTGTTTTGTGTTAATCTTCTAAAAGTGTCTAAGTTAGACCTTCCTCATTCAAATCAATTTGGTTTTTAAGTATTCTTATATTCTTCTTTTTAAGATAGTCTCGGATAACTAATAAGGCGTTGGTCTAGTAGTCTAAGGCTTTACTGGATTTCAAGGTTGAATGTTCGATTCCTATGAGCGACACTTGTTGGGGGGCAACCACGAACCCAAAAAAACCTTACCCAAAAAGGTGAAGAAATATCATTGATAGTATTAAAAAAATATTCAGATAAAGTTTTATTTTAAAATTTGAATCGTAATGATGTGAATATAAGTTTTAAACTTTAGTCATTCCTTTTCAAGATTGTTGCTTAAGGCTTTAGTAAGTCTTGTCATGATTTATTTTCATTTCATCCTAACCTATCACATATTTATATTCTTAAGATTTTATTAAAAAAAATATATGATACTACATTAATTATACAAGAATGTAAGCCTTAGGACCTAAAATTTTAAATTAAGTCTGATTGACTAAAATACTTTGATAAATGAGAAGAGTAGTGAGAAATTTAGGTTGGATATTCTTTTAGTATCTATTGTTCAACAACCATGATTTATTTTCATAGTGTACAAGTTAAATGCTACCAGCTGATAATATCAGAGTTTGTTGGCTGAGAGGCAACACAGGTCCTTTCTTTGTCTTTGTCTTCCATGGAACATAAGTATGGCAATTATGATGGTCGTCATGCTCATGTTTACACAATGCCCACTAAAATTAAGATGGATATGAACATGTCTGTTTTCAAATAAATTATGAAATATTATGCCCTGCCCGCCTTAAACATGGGCAGGGTGGCCTTGCGGGTCGCTCTAAATTAAAAAGAAACTAAAAATGACATAATACATAGAACATTGCAAGATATTATATATTGTCTCTTATTTTTTATTTCACTGCTGAGACATTGCAATATTCATGTTACCATATTTGAGAATATATAGATGCACACTGTGATAGTGAAATTCAAAATACAAAACATAACACATTGTTTTGCATAAACTGAATATATAATTAATTGGTAATATATTATATTTTGGAAAATTGTTCCATTGTACTCAAGTGGTAAAACATGAATTACTTTTGTCATATTTGATCCATCAAATTTCTTACTATAGTATTCATTAATGCTCATGGGTGACACTATTTGTCCATTTGAAATGTCAATGAGCGAAGATGACACATTGGATGGACATTATAGAGTAGATAGACACATTTTTCATGTCATGTCTGCCTAGGAAGGCATGCCTCATGGACATGACCCAAATTATCAATGATACTTTCGTATATCTTCCAAGTTTAAAGTTATGGACATAGTATAAGAACTCATTAAATAAGGTAATTTTTTTATATAATTTCATTAAAACTACTTATTTAATTAACATTAGAAATTAAATTTAAAAAATTCAGAAATATGTAATGAAATATCATAAATGAAGATATAGTTAAAAAAACAAAGTATAAATGTACAATAATTTTCTTAAAATCAAAATATTTAGAATAACTTATAAAAATTAAAACATCAAAGTATTTTGAATGACATATAAAAATTAAAACATAAGAACAAAAGATGTATATAATGTTAGAGTTTTTTATATTGTCAATGTATCATCTATTATTTATTTTAAAATTATCATTAACTTTTAAATAAAAATAATTCAAATAAATAATGAATACTGAGTATGTATTAATCTTTATGCTCTACTCAAAACATAATAGGTAGGTATTTGGTTGAAACATGGTGGGAGCGCACTAGTCCAAGCTTTACTTCCTTATTGATTGATACCTACCTACTTAAACTAATAGTGCTAACTACTAAACTTAATGCCACGCTTTAATTTCATACAGCGATGGATGTTTAAAGGCTAATTAAAAATTCATGACGAGAGAGGAATATAAATAGAATGTCTCTAATAAGAGAGAACTTATTATATACTTCGTCTCAACTATATCTAACAATTTATTCAATTTTAAATTACAGTTATATCATTATTAATAATTTGGTTGAGATTTGATTAGGATTATTATCATGTAATAGTTACTCGTGGCATAAATTTCATACCTGTATTAAATTTGCATTGATGTCTAATCTGAAAGCAAAAACTGCACCAATAGGCATAAAGGAAAGGAAGAATACGGCTCACAAATATCATATATTCTAATACTGTTTATTCTTTATCTTGAACTAATTAGAATGTTATTTTTTGTTTTAAAATTTTTCTTTTATTTATGTGTCAATATGTGATTGACTAAAAATAGAGAATGAGATATTGTTCAAACATATAATCTCTCTACCCAAAATTCACCCTCCTACTATCTATAAATGTTTTGCAATGTATTAGTTGTATAGCCCTTACAACCTTCAACATGTTCGACCAGATTGAGATCAGTGGGGAAGTTTTATTTTTATTGTTATCCGGTATGAGACACCATGTTTTGAACTAAAACATTAAGATATTAATTTTATAAGCTTTTCTACTTATAAATTCTTTAAATCATTTATGCATATTTAATATAAGACTTCATACTTGAATCCAATACAACAAAACAAAAGACAAATATGGTAATGATTAATATGAGTAGTAATATGTACTCATGTGAAATACTAGTATTGTTGTGATGTCCTAGGAAGATTTGTAATAGCAGTAACCGTGTCTTTGTTGAACTACCTCTAATTCTCAATTTGTTGAAATACCTCTAATTCTCAATTTGTTGAACTACCTTACTGTAACACGTGACATCATTGTTGTAACAAACTAAACAACATGATAAGTTCGATAGGCGTAGGGAACAACTCACATTTCCTTCCTCAATTCTATATCGAATCCACCTATATTTTATTTATTTATTGAAATTTTTTTTTGTAATACCAAATATATTTCATCATATTATTGACGAAGAATTAATCACTTTGAAATATGTGATTATTTTTTCAACAAGTGTCGCTAACGGAAATCAAATTCATGACATTTTGATCTTTCTGAGAATTAATACTTGTATGTGTCTCTATTCAATTGTGTAGATGTTAATGACATCTTTTTGTTCAAAAATTGACTCTATAATTCTTCATTATATATACATAATTAACAACATATATACATATATTAATTCATATATCAAATTACAAAACATAATAATAAGTTAAATACTGAGAAAACTTTATCTAAAATAGTTATGGATTATATTTAATTGGATCTAGGATCAAATACGAGTCCAAAAGTTGTCCTAGTCAATATTTGATGTCAGATTAATATTGAAAACATATTATTATAAATAATATAAAAATGGCACAAGTTAACTAGTTTGTAAATAAATTTAACGAATTGAATTTAAGGTAGAAGTTGAGGTAGTCGAATAATTATGTATAATAGTTGGTATTATTTATTTTTATTTATAATTATTATAATAGCATCGTTATTTAATATCCACAATTAATCTATAATGACTTATACTACTAGTGGACATTGAAAATATACAAAAAGTTGAAGGTACTATAAACTATTAGAAAATTAATGGTAAAAATGGTGACGTAAACAAGTCCAATGAAGTTGTATTTAACTCGATTTAATTTATTTCATCCAAGCATTGTATTTTTATTTTTAATTTAAACTAGCATATTACTTTTATTGTTATGAGACTTATCATATTTAAGTCAACTAGAAAAATAAAAAATATAGGGAAAATATATATAATATTTAAAATTTCATTAGGATTTGAGGGTACATAGTAATTTCAATGTAATCTGAGAAATTATTAATTAGTGTGCTAAAAATATTACTCAATTTCAACTATATATTAAAAAAGATGCATTTAACATTTAAGTCATTAAAGTTACCATTTTTAAATCCTATAATATGATTATTTTATAAATTATCACTGAAAAAATTAAATGTTATAAAGAGTATGACACTTAAATAATCTCACACACAAAAATTTGATATTTTTTAATCTAAAAAGGTGAGATTCATGTTCCCACCTCCTCCACCAAGTTTGGATATTCTTTCCAAATCATCTATTAAACATAAAAGCATTATTTTTTAGATAAAAATGATAAAACTTTCCTAAGAAGCAATAGGGCCGGATTGACACCAGTAATGTTTTTTCTTGTCACATGAATAGCAAATATTAACAACTATAGAACGAGATTTTAAATTTAAGTACATATTTAGATATTTTGTAATAATCAATATATATAATTATTATATGATTAATTTTTTATTTATATGTATCTTTATTATTATATTTCAACAATTAAAGTTCATTATAAAATAATAATAATAAAACAAATACTATATAAGTATAAAATAAAAAAAGTATAATATTTTTGCAGGTATCAAATAAATTAATATTTTTGTCATTCCTATAATAAATATCATCTAGAAGAATATAGTCAAACAATTCAACAAGGAATTGAGAAATAAATTTAAAGATCAAAATGAATATGCTTCATAGTTTAAATAACTCAAGTTGCTTATTTTTTTGAGGTCTTAAAGGTATTTTATTACTGTATAGGTAAGGAACTAATACTTTTTAGAGTATTTGATTGTATTTTTTAACAAATGTCATTTTCACAAATCGAACTTGTTACCTTTTAGTCATCGTGAAATATAGTATAGGTGTTTCACTTTGCACCAATATATATGGATATTTTCAGTTTAATATTTATTATGAAAAAATGTATGTTCCGATAGTATAAAAGTTTTTAGTATTATTACCATATTATTTACCGCTTATATATTAATAATCATCAGCTTTTAAATAAAAGTAATCCAAATGAATTAAGAATGATTCATTAATATATAAATATATACATTAATAGTGCATAAATATTATGCTATTTATTTATTAATAACATAAGAGTTTTTACAATGTATCATCATTATTTATATTAATTAATATTTTTATAATATTATTGTATAAATATTAAATTCATCTAAAAGTGACAAGGTGTTGGTAGAAACATGTAATATTTTTCCGAATTTTTACAATGACCAAAATATCAAGTGTTCGATTCTTGAGAACGACATTTATTAGAAGAGATATCCATGTATCATAAAAGGGTGATGATATACTCTTAGTAGTACAAAAATATAACTTACAGTAATAAAAAAGAGAGAATATCCACTTACTTTTAAACTTACTTCACATCTTAATTATCAATTATAAGAAAATCTAATGGTTGAATTATTAAATAGATCTAAACTATTGAATTTCTCTATAATTGATGACTAAAATAAAGAATAAATCTAAAAAACTTACTCTCAGAGTAAGTGGTCTCACTCGTACAAAAAAATATAAAGAGAAGGAAAACACATTTGGTAACGATGGAGGGCACGTGGCACTGACGCGTGGTCCATTAAGACAAAGATGTTTTTTGCGAAGCAGCTCTTACCGAAACCGTTGAATTACCACCGATGCATCGTTGTCTTAATACCGAGTAACAGTAAAGTTTACCATGTGATTATAACTCACCTACCAAATTACATAAAAACCCCTTCTCTCTCCCTCGTGCAAGCTTCTCATTGGTTCACTCATAATTTTATATATATCAAAGCAACGCAGAATCATAAAAAAAAATTATAGTTCTAGAAGACTCTTCTCTCTCTCTCTCTCTCTCTCTTCTCTCTTCTCTCTCTTCCTGTTCTAACAGTGTGACACTGTTTTTGGCGTGTTTTTTGTTTTAATGTTCTTTCCCTATTCTGGGTGGTGAACTTGAAACAGAGACAAACCAATAATAACATAAGCAAAGAAAAGACAAAAAAAAAAAAGAAACATGGGTTGCTTTGGTTGCGCGGGAAAATCTAGCAAAAAATCCGATACCAACAATCCCATTTTTCCGGGTAAATTTTGTAATGGATCTTCAATGATTAATGTTAAACCATTTTTATTAACCCGGATAAAAGTGTCATTCACCCACTGTTTTTGATCTTATGTTGCCACCATTTCCTGAATGTTTTTATTAAAATGATTGAAAATTTTGGATGTGGGTATGTTCTAACTTTATCAAAGGTCATTTTTTTTCTTGTTTAAATAGACCAAAGTTTCGCTTTTTTTATGCAAATTGTTGAGTGTGTCCATTTTTGTTTCGTTTTGGAAGCATCTTTCATAGGATGTTTTTTTTATTAAAATTTATGGCATTTAAAAGAAAAAAAAAGTGAATTTGGTTTTATTTGATTTGTGCTTAACATTGCAATTAATTTGGTGGTTGTTGATAACTCGTTCTCCTCTGAAAGTTTTAATATTTCAAAATCTACTCTTCCTCACTTTCTGGAAATTACATAATTATTAATATTTTTTAAGGTTCAAATTATAATTTATGTTCATTTGTTTTTCGTTGTTGGTTGATTGATTGGTTTGAAAAGGTTCGATCCATTGTAGAAGGTGCAAGTTGTCATTTTGTGCTTTTTCCTTGCTTTGAAATTTTGATGCATGTTGTTTAAACAGTTTCTTCTGGCATTTGTATTGACAACCTGTTTATCTCATGTGTCGTTTTGTTTCATCTCTCTCTTACTCATGTGTTTGTTGTTTTGTTTTTATGCTTTTGTAGATAAGGTCAAAGTTGATTTGAATGAGAATGGTAAAAATGAAGATCAAAATTCTAAGGATAATCAACTCTCTCTGGATGCAAAGATTTTGGATCCAAAAAAAGATTCTATCAATGCAAAGACATTTACCTTTTATGAGCTTGCAGCTGCAACAGGAAATTTTCGGTCAGATTGCTTTCTAGGTGAAGGAGGGTTTGGCAAGGTTTATAAGGGAAACTTGGAGAAAATTAACCAGGTTTGTTTGAATGCACTCAAACAATTAGAAGAGTAATTGTTGAAGCATTGTTTTCTGTAGGATATACTACTGTTGTTTGATCGATGTAATTGAAGCCGTTTAGTAGGAAAATTCTTTGGTTGTTGTTATTAAAGCATTGGAATCGATTTCTTGTCATGTGTTGCATGCTTATGCTCTTTCATATTATGTTAGTTTAAATGTTTATGGTTATGCCAATTTGTGGTGAGATTTTGAAGCATGTTATCGTCTATGTAGGTCGTAGCTATAAAGCAACTTGACCCTCACGGGACACAAGGAGTTCGCGAATTTGTTGTTGAAGTGATAACCCTGAGTTCGGCAGACCATCCTAATCTAGTCAAGTTGAATGGATTTTGTGCTCAGGGAGAGCAGAGGCTATTGGTTTATGAGTACATGCCATTGGGATCTTTGGAGAACCATTTGCATGGTAAAACTATATACTCTGTCATTTTCATTACTTATTTTTCTTCTTATAGGTTAGTCTTTTTTGTTGCAATGGCTTATCTTTTTTCCTCTCCCTTGGGCCGTCAGATCTTCAACCGGGACAAAAACCAATTGATTGGTATACAAGAATGAAAATTGCAGCTGGTGCAGCTAGGGGTTTGGAATATTTGCATGATAAAATGACACCTCCTGTCATATACCGTGACCTGAAATGCTCAAACATTTTGTTAGGAGAGGGATATCATGCCAAGTTATCCGACTTTGGTTTGGCTAAAGTAGGTCCAAGTGGTGATAACACTCATGTTTCAACCAGGGTTATGGGTACATATGGGTATTGTGCCCCAGATTATGCGATGACGGGCCAGTTAACGTTCAAGTCTGATATTTACAGCTTCGGGGTCGTTCTTTTGGAACTCATCACGGGTAGGAAAGCTATAGACCATACAAAAGCTGGAAAAAAACTAAATCTAGTTTCATGGGTATGTCAATGCTCTTTTACCTAACTTCATGCTGAAATCCATACATTTAAACATTTACTTTTGGTAATGGTTGTCCTTGTCAAAAGTTAGTTGCTGTCTTGCTTATTTTGAATTGCAAGTGTAATTATAAGTTGTAGGAATCATACTTCTCTCTTATCCATCATTGGCTCGTTGTACGCTGATAGGCCAACTTTTATTTTAATTTATTAGAGGTTGCCGTGAAAATACTGAAGCTGTTAAGCTAGAAATTTTCTGAATTTAGCTGATTAATTTGGATATTAGTTAAGAGTCTGACCATAAGAAAATGGTCATGGTTTCATCCTGTAAGAAGGCACTTCTTAAACTTTAAAGTGCTTACTGAATCTCTAAAACCGAACACTTTCACAGAAATATTGGTGCTACTACGCACATTTCATAGCATACTTTCCCAATTTTTTTAGTCATTGAAAATAATATATTTTTACCTGGGCACTTCATGCACAGAGCAAATTGTTTTTGATTCTCTTTTTCACCTATGTGAGATGGGACTATACATAATCTATGCCTCAATGATTGTCAAAAATATTTATGTTATGGTTCAATTTTGTTTTCTTATGGTAAACTTTCCTTTTGAGTATTGACTTCATACATGGTTAAGTTTGTGCATGATACTGACATTTGATTTCATGCCTCATCTAATTTCTCTGTTCATACAAATGCTAAATTTTATGGTATTGAATACTAATAGGAACGGTTTGATATATAATACCTAGTTCTTTTGAGTCACTTTTTATGGTTGCCGTAATCTGCATTAATGCTTGTCATTTACAGTGGTTGTTTGTATTGTTCAATAATGTGATATGGCTGAACCGGTGAAGTATACATAACAGCTAACCTTCTAACCTTAGAAACATAATCGCTCGTAATCTCAGAGCTCCTTATTTTTCCCTTTAGCGCACTGAACACACTCCGTTTCAATTAGTGGATGATTGGTGGTTAAGAACACAATTTCAATCTTGAATTTGTATTTGTTTGCAAATCATCACCTCATGGTGCATTTGTATTTGTTTGCAGGCGAGGCCCTTATTTCGAGACAGGAAAAGATTCACGCAGATGATTGATCCACTGCTTGAAGGTGAATTTCCAGTTAGAGGGTTATATCAAGCTCTTGCAATTGCTGCTATGTGTGTTCAAGAGCAGCCTAATATGCGTCCTGCTATAGCCGATGTGGTTACAGCTCTAAACTACCTTGCATATCAGAAACACGAAGATCAGTTTCATTCAGCGCGAACCTCTGGAGACAGCTTATCCTCTCCGAGAACGAAAAGGGGTGGTCATAGACGTTTGGCTAGTAGTGATTCTGAGACGGATAAATCGGGTGAATAGAGAGAAGTCTTGGAGTGTTGTTTGGGTATTCATTTTATAATGTGCCTAGTTATCAAATTTTGCTTAGTAGGAGATAACAGGTGCATCTTCAAATATGAAACCTTTCACATTTTCTTCTTTGTTACCCTCCTCCTTGATGTACATATGAGCCTGTGGCTTAAGATGCCCCTTCATGTGAATTTTGTTGTGGACACTTTTTGAGAATTTAGCTTCAGCTTAGGATTTTTTCAATTTGACATTGATCTTTATTGAAGTTCATTACCTACCATGGTCTATAGACTACAACACCAGTGTTTGCACTGAATGATTTATGTGACCAAGTACACTAGTATATAAATATGAATCCTTATTCAAAAACTAATGTTAGTGTAATGGTCTATAGAATAAGGATTCATATTCATATTCCAAAATTAAGGATTCCAAGAGAGAAAAAAGATTTCATAATAAGATGAATAAAGAAAGTGTTATATTAGTGCATTTGGTCTAAGATGCAATGTTTTACTTTGACTATTTACTCCTCTCATGCATAGTAATGGTGAGACTTCATAGTGGTTGGATACTCCTTGGTCACAGACGAGTTTACCAAGTGATATCAGAATCGATGGTTCAAAATATGTGATCTCTTATGATTTTTCGATATTTCTATACCCCAATAACAATGAGACTTTCTGATGGTTGGAGGTTCTATGGTCATCATATATGAGTCCAACAAATTTAATATTCACAAAAAAAAAAATTGTAGGATGGAGAGTTACCTAATATACCTCATGTTAGGTTGGACATGCAAAATAAAAATTGAAGATAATAATGGGAAATAAAAAATTTCATAACAAAAATAGCAACTTGAGAAAAATATTTACTTACAGCTTTTAAGGATTCCATAACAAAAATGAGTTTTTTCCTTTTGTTTTTGGTTACAAGTTATATTTTCCTATACTCTTTAGTAATGTTATTAAAATCGTATTGGCCGGTTAAACTGGTGAACCGGTTTCAGTACTTGTACAATATAATAATTATATCGATCATGCAATCATCTGGTCAAAACTAACTAAAATCAGTCATACCAGCCGATTTTCAATTGAATCATACCAATTATAAAGGCCGGTGTTTATTTAAAATTATTTTTTTAATGAAAATAAAAAATACATTAGTTTTTTATTAATTTTTCAACATTAATATTAATATATTATATATGTATATCTAATTTCGTCGGTGTATGATTTAATTAGTAAACCACCGGTTGAACTGTTATACCAGTATCCTAATCAGTTTAATAATCAATATGATATTAATAACACTCCCTTTACAACTTGACCTTCAACTTTTGGATTAACTGGATCGTTTATTTAACTGTGCCAGGGAACTTTGGCCCATAATCCAAGCATAGAATCTTGCTCAAGTTTAAAGAGGATGAGTCATCACCACATCTAAAGTTTAAAAGAAGATCATAAAGCAAATAAATTTAAAACTATATTTATTTCCAAGAGGGGGATCCACCTACCTCAAAAGTTTAAATTTATTTCATATTTTAATTATTAATTATAGGGAAATCTAATGATTTAGATTTACCTATTAATTCAAATTATTGGATTTCTCTAGAATTGATGACTAACATGTGAAGTAAATTTATCGCGGATCCTCTCCCTTTATTTCCAACCTCATCCCAGATAGACTAAAGTGTGAAATTAAAATTGACTCTCTTAAAACAAAAGACAATGTTGTTCAAAACATATAGGAAGTTCATGAAGCCCATGAGGTAGTAAAAGGTGAGAAGGATGGAACATAAGAACAGAAGTGTTTGAAGTTTCGAAGTTATCTAATGTATGTATTGTCTTAATCTAGGTAGATTAAGAAATAGGAACAAGTATCTATACATTGGTACGTGTCAAATAAATGCGACCAACATGATAAGATGAGTATCCAAAAAGCACTTTCACATGGTTATGGGACCAATAATCCATTTTGTGTTTGCCCCAACACTTACATAATACATCTTAATCTTTCTTTTTATCCTTATGCTTATAATGCACCCCACTCAAATTATTTCTGTTTTGTTAGGTTTATTAAATTTGACTCCAACAAAAGTTTGTAATGTAGGTCAAGCTAGTAAGAATATTAGGAGAAGTAAAAAAAAAATCAAAAATTATTTCAGCCTAACTCAAATAGTAAAATATGAAATGGGATTGGAATTACTCTCACATATGCATTTATTGTATATGTGAATGTGATAGATATAATTAATTCAGATGTGAGTTATAGAGGGTATGCACTAATAGTGTTGATTAAAAATGAATGCCTCTTTTTCTCATATTTATATTATTATTACTAACATTATATCTCCTACAATGTATGAAATAACTTATACTCATTCAAGTAAAATATAATTTCTCTCCTCAAATTGAATAGGTTAAGCATATAATATGATCTATTTAAAAATTTAAATAAATAAGTTGTTAACCGAGTAAGCATCTAATTGACTTTGAAAAAGATAGTTTAGGATCAGGAGTGAAAATATTTCTTGACATCAAAGACTCTTTTTTGTACATAAAATAATGTGTTGTGAAATCTTTGAAGTTACTTACTAATTTAATTTTAACATTTAAAAAATGAAAATTCAAAGAAGATATATAACTTGTATATGATGGAATTACAATGTTTTGAAATGGCTAAATGTAAGAGATTCTATGTGTTGATGATTTATCCTTAGATACAAAGACATAGTATAATAATTGTTTAGTCCAAGAGAGATGCCAACAAGAAGCATCAAAAGGTGAGAAATTATTTCACAATATGAGACTAGATCACAAGAGACTCAGAAATAATTAACCAAGTGGTAGAACCAATCATTATATTATGGCCACAAAGAGACTAAAAAAATTAACCAAGTGGTAGAACCAACCTTTGTAGCAGTTTCAATAACATTATTGTTTTAGGGGAGGAAATAATAATGACCCCTTTTATATATTTCATTTAATTATACTTAGCCCACTTGAGATTCAATTATTATTACTTTATCTTCTTTGGATCACAGATTTTTTTACTACTATGAAGGATATTTCTTCATCTTTTTCGGCAAGGAAATAATCTCTTTGAGGGTTTGTGGCTGTCCATCCAAACAAATGTTACTTCTAGGAATCGAACCTTCGACCTTTGATAAATCTAGTGAAACCTTATACTACTAGATCATCAACAACTTGCTCGTTTTGAATGAGAGGTTGATAGTAGCTATACTAATCTTCCGTTTCATAGCAAAATTAGACAATCTTCAATCTCAGTTTCCACCCAATTTCATAGCAAAATTATGCATTTTTTTGAGTTGATGATCAATGATTAGTATAATTTGTAGTTGTGGTCATGTATAAAAATCCAACTTCTACCAACATGGCTTCACGTGTCCACTTTCTCTGCTTGTCTTTCTGACCATACTTTTATGCAAACTCCCATTTTTTTTAGTTTTAGGGTTAAATTGCTAGCTGTATTTTTTAGCAAGATATATATTAGAAAAGAAGGTGAGTTTAACATTGTTGCTCAATAACCATTAAGTTAAAAGTTCAAATTTTGGAATTAGTCTTTTCACTTATAGACTATATACATTTACCATCTATAGATCATTGGGACAAAGATCACCTATCCCAAGTGGGATAAAGACTTGCATGAAAATATATGTATGTGGAGATAACCAATTAAATCTTGCCAACATATTAAAAGTTCAATTTTAATTAAAATTTTAATCATAAATAATAGTACCAACAAACATAAATGCACTAGTCTCTAAATGTGACATGTTATATATTTCTTCATGCAAGTTTTTCTCCCCGAACAGTTCCTACTCCATGTCCCTAGCCAATCATAATGCTATTTTTATTTTTAAAAATATTCTTTTATTCACGTGTCAATGTATGATTGACTTAAGACAGAGAATGAGACACTGTTAGAAATAGATGATCCCTATCCTAGACCATAGTAGATAAGAGTTTCGTGCACCCGATAGTAGTCGTAGAGTTGGGATAATGGAGAGACAAATATACTCAAAACAAGAGAAAAATGTAATATGGTTTGACATTTTTATCCTTAAAATATAAAGATATAACATACCCCTATATGTAAGTACAAAAGTGCTCAATTGCCTCTTCATTAATGAAGATCTAACTCGTAGTCGTAATATAAAAATATATATTTTATGATGTACTAAGATATATATTTACTATTTTAAGTTGTCCTACTATGTTTACATCCCTGGCCATAATTCCACTAACACAGACACAAAGACAAAACTATCTTCCTCTGAACAAACTGGTCGGTATAGTATGCATTGAACAACGTGTCTGAAGAGATTGCTAAGATAAGATACCACATTTTCTCTATGCTTTTCCAGAGTGTTACAAAGAAGAAATCATTGAAGTTAGGAACTTAGAAAGTTAAGGTGCTAAAAAGAGTGATAATCACTTTTTAAAGTAGTAAGATATTACTGATTCAGTGGTTGATGCAAGTGTGGAAGGTTATGGGAACAAGTGCATGAACCATGTGAGAGATTGATGCACAGGGATGGGAAGCCAAATCTTTTTGGAAATGGTTTATTGTTTCTTTCCAAATTTTCCAGTTACAGTTAAAAGCCATTTCTAGAAAATCAACTTTTAATCATTTTATTATTGTTTGTGCTTCTTCTATAAGAATAAGCTGAGGATACTAGACACAAGGCTTCAATTTGACTCTTCCAGATTCAGCATAACTCAGCTTTTAAGGTATTGTCTTGCACTATTAATATTGCATGTTTTTCATCAAATATTAGTTTTGTTTTCAATTATATTTATACAACTTGATTCTTCATAAGAATCAACTTATAAATAAAATTGATCCATGGGTTTTTTAACTCTATTTTTAATCCATATATCAAACTAATAACACTAATTCACTAAGCTCAATGGAGGAACTTTGTGATTAAATTCTTAGAACTTAGTATTAAGCAAGTTTATGAAGTGATTATTAGTTTGTGAGGTTACATGCAAACTCTTCAGTGAGGAAATGATACTTGCTGGAATGGTTTTCTTCAATTCTGTTCCATGCTCACTTTGCATCAGCAACTTTGTTTTCACTTAACTTCTTCTCTTTGAAAAATTTCTATCTGTCTATTATTATTATTGCAAGTACTATTATTTCAATAAACCAAATTTAAGAATTTAATTTATTTTTATTTTTTATTTCTACATGCATCTAACAAATATTTTCCTAAAAAGAAATTATTTCCATTTCATATGTTTTGCTTCACATCCAGTGCTTGTTCTTTTTTTAGGATTTATTTCTCTGGGCACCACACAGTTAAATGTTATTGTTTGTCATTAATTATTAGAAAACACCCTCTTTTAAAATTTATGTACCCTAAGGTCCCAAAGTAAGAAAATGAATTGATATGACCCTTTTCCTTCAATAATTTGAAATGACATCATTATCAGTTGACAAAACTGCCCTGAAAAAATGTGAGGCACTCAAAATTTCATGCACCTATTCAAATATCCATTTATATTATGGAAGCCAGGTTCACATACCTGGAGCCCCTAGGTTCTCTTGCATTGATGAACATGTGTCACTAAACTTTTATTCATTACATTATTAGAAGATATTATTGTTAAATAATCAAGTGAAAAATAATAATGACCCACATAACAGTAGTGACATAAAATGTCATAGAACATAAAAGATATTTTTTTCTGATATTACTACCTCCACTATTTTTCCACATCAAGGTTAATCCTGGGTTGGTATACTTTGATGAAACCATGTAGTTTTTTACCTTATTTTTTTATACCAAGGTATGGTATTCCTATAGAAATCTTTCTCACATGAACATATCCAATAAGGGTGACAACTAAATAAAGCATTATATTAAACCAACTAGTTGTTTGTTTAGTGGTATAATGTCTCGTTAAATTCTTAAAATGACTAAAATATCAACGTTTGATTCATATGAACGATACTTATTAAGGGGAGTAGCTACAAATCCCGAAAAAGATTATCCTTCTCCAAAATGTGGAAAAAAACATTTTGTTAAATAGTAGCTTTAATATTCCAATATAAACATTGCAGGTAGGTTTCTGGTAAAATTATAGTCAATTTTTTTACAGTAAACAATTGTAGATCTTAATATAATTTAAGCCTAAAGATCCTAAAAGAGGAGATTTAGTCATGGTCATGAAAATATAAAACATTAGAAAACATGCAACCATTATTTCTTTACTTAGTATTAAGATAATTTTAAACCTAGAAATGATGTATTATTTCTCTTCATAGAAACAAACTACTCAACACTTATATGCTATAACTCTATTATTATTTGTAGTTCTAAACAGCAATACTTGATTTTCATTATATCACACTAAGATAAAAAATCTATATTAATGTCTCATGCATTGGTTATTAAGATGTTGTATTAATAACAATTTTGTATGATCAACATTGTAACAGTGATAAATCATCAATAATGAAACCATCATTTCCAAGAGACCCTCGTGGCTCTCTCGAAGTCTTCAATCCTTCTACTTCTTTATCCCACTCGGACGAAATCGCCACCTCACTGGTGACTAAGCCGAAACCACTCTGGAAAACTTGGAAAGACCCGGAGCCACCATGCAGTACTTCTTCTGATGAAATTACCACCACAATCACCGCCGCCAACACCACCTCATGGATGGCACTGAAGGACAACTCAATTCCGGAAGGGGAGTCCGGCAAGGCGGCGCAGAGAGCCGCCGAGTGGGGACTAGTACTGAAAACAGACACGGAGACAGGAAAGCCGCAAGGAGTGACGGTTCGGAACTCAGGCGGGGATTCAAGAAGGCCTTCTAATAACTCCGGTAGAAACTCCGGCGAATCCTCCGACGGCGGAAATGAATCGCGGGGGATTCCGAAAGTGTCGGAGGAATTGAAGGAAGCATTGGCGGCGTTTCAACAAACATTCGTGGTTTCGGATGCAATGAAAGCAGATTATCCGATAATGTATGCAAGTGCTGGATTCTTTAACATGACTGGTTATACATCCAAGGAAGTCATTGGAAGGAACTGGTATCAAACCAATAACTACTTATCACTTTAATTTAACCATGTCATTCTAAATTCTAAATTCTAAATTATGGTTGCGGTTATGATATATTATAGTTGCATGCAGATTATCATAGTTAGTGTGAATTATTTTATGTTTTTGAATCAGATGTTGCATGAAACAATCTATAATTGTGGTGTGATACATGCAACCACAATATCACGTGATGCAATCCACAATTTGAAGTACTAGTAAATTATTTCATCGTATATTATATGAGTAGAGATCCACTTATTCCAAAAGTAAATTTTTTAAAGTTACTTCTCATTCTAGCTATCAATTCTATAGACATCTAATGATTTAGATCTACTCATTAATTCCAACCATTGAATTTTCCTAGAATGAGGTGTAAGTTTAAAAAACTTACTCTTGATTAAGTGAATCTTGATAGGATATTTATTATGATAATGGCTATGAAATTCAATAGAAAAGGAATAGGATAGAATATGATAGTTGGTTATTTAGATTTAATTAAATAATTGATGTTATATTAATATTTCTAGAATGTTCTAGTTTGTAAGATGATGACACGTGTAGGTCATCATCATATTATGTTTTCTTCATTCTCTTTAAATATGATATTGTTCATCCATAAGGGATCAATCAATGAAAAATGATGAATTCACTCTTTTATTATCATGTAAGTTTATAGCTTTCTTAGGAGTAGAATAATTCATAGTGTTCTTGGTAGATTTGCTATTTGCACTCTATTAAATCTCCACTCATATTATATTATGAGATAAGTTGTTTAATCAGACCTTAAAATTATGACCTATATAAATATAACTCATGTCATGATTTTAATAACTGAATAAGATAATATCAATAATAATAAATTCTCATGCAACGTGAATAACAATGATAACTATTATTTTATGACATATATTATTTTTTTATCTCGTGGGTCAAGTCGGTTTTTACAGGGCGCCGATACGGACCCAGAGGACGTGGCAAAGATAAGGGAAGCGTTGGAAGCAGGGACCAGTTACTGTGGAAGGTTACTAAATTACAAAAAAGATGGGACACCTTTTTGGAACCTTCTCACTATTTCTCCCATTAAGGACGACCATGGCAATGTCCTCAAATTTATTGGGTTAGCCCACTTTTCTCTCTATAATCTAATTCAATTATATTTAGATTATCATCCTATAACTTATCATAAATGTTTTATACATTTGTTATATATTTATGGACATAAAAATTAAAAATTGTTAATGGGTAAGTCGGTGAAATATTATAATCCTTATAACTACTAGTTTAGTTTGATGGTGTGATGTGAGAACAGGACTCCATTAGATGGTCTGACTGATTTGATCGGACTTGAAAACGGTTTTGGTTTACTGTTTTAATTAAATGATGGTTAAATCACTTTAAACCGAGAAAATTTAAGTTTGACCGTATTAAATCAAATTAACCCGATAAGTAAACCAAACAATTTATTTTGATTTACTCCCGTCAAAAAAATAAAATGAAAAGACATTACTTTAGTATAATTATACATAACTATTATAAAAGTTTACATTTGTATATAATTATATATTTATAGATAAAAATTATTAATTATGTATAAATCACTTTATTAGACCAAACAATTTAACCATTCTAACCTAATATGAGACCTCTTTCGATTTGATGTCGGCTCAAATTTCACACTAGTATGATGTAATGAAATTGGGACCAAAAGTTGTCATGAATTGCTCACGGGTCATGGCACACAAGATGTAGAATATGTGGGGCAAGAGTTGCTTGCAATTTTCACGCTTCACTGTGATAATGATAACTCTATATATCGTTTTCGTTACATTTAGAAACTGCCAACTGGGATGTTTGACTGTTTTTGTCAATGGTAGATTCGTTTTTGTAACTTTTTCACTGTTTTTTTGGTTTGGGAATGTACCTTGCCATGAATTTATGGTTTTTTTTAACCATGCAATGTTTTGATACTTTAAAGAACTTACCTTTTCATATGGAATTAGATAACATTTATTCTAACAACCCCATCTTTTTAATTAGTCAATTAATTTAATATTCATCTTTTTAATTGTAACAACTCAATGTTTATTCACCAAGAAACTAGTATAGTGGTGTAAAACTGATTTTTAGGATGACCAAAAAGTCAAAGTTCAATTCCTGATAACAATATTTGTTGAATATCCTTTGTAGTACAAAAAAAAACTCAATGTTTATTTGTATAACCAATAATGTATATGATTAAACAACTAATTATTTTTTGGATACATGATTACCCTTCCCAACAATTGTTACTCTCAAAAATAAAAAACTGGAAGATCTAATGGGGCCATACAAGATTGTGACACATTATGTGAAACTGCTTACGTTGTAATAGAAAATAGCATGACTTGTGTCAAAACGTGTAGTGAGGGTAGTAAAGATAAATTGGTGAGAGGCTATGGTATGAGTGGTGAATATGTAAGACAAGACATTTAATTTTGGGGCCAAATGGTCCTATTTTTCTGTCTGATATTGGAACCTTAATATTGATTGCATGTGGGTCTTATGATGTGTGTTATCTTTGTTTTGGTGATAATGACAGAATGTTAGTGGAAGTTAGCAAGCATACAGAAGGGTCCAAAGAGAAGATGCTACGTCCCAATGGTTTACCTGAATCCTTGATTAGATATGATGGTATTATTGAATACAAATGCATTTCCAATTAATTTCACTTATCTGCATTATAATTATCCCTACCCACAAAGGAAAACCATATGTGTATTTAAAGATTACATACTTAGAAACCATAAAAGAAAACTAATTTAGAAGTGAAGAAAAAACAATAAAAATGAATCAACATACAAAAGTGAAGTAGATGATTGTAGTGGAAATGTAGAAAATAGTAAATACATGTAAACACAATAA
Organism: Lupinus angustifolius; assembly: GCF_001865875.1. Lineage (NCBI taxonomy): Eukaryota > Viridiplantae > Streptophyta > Magnoliopsida > Fabales > Fabaceae > Lupinus > Lupinus angustifolius. The sequence continues at coordinate 30,546,361 of NC_032014.1, forward strand.
TAAGAGTCAGAATCTTTTCCCGTACTAAGAAAATCAAAGAAAATGCAAAATACAATGATACTTGTATCATTTTCTTTACATTGAAAAACTACTAAGTAAAAACAGAAGTTTCATCTCTATTACTGGAGATGATTCTGGTTCCGATAATAGTGTAGCCTAGTTACTGTATTCTAATTTCCACTACTTTCATCTTTTACTTTTACCATTTATCAGGAACTCCTGAATGACCATCACTACATAAATTCAGAGGAAATATGAGTTTTTTTGTGAAAATGAAGGGTTTAGACTTTAGATATTCATATTATATACGTTAATTACCACATATATTATGCTGTTTATGCAAAACTATTGATTTTCCAAGGAAGATGTTAAGTCCTAAGTTTTGAAATGAAATAGAACAATGAAGAACAAATACTACCCTTCTACCAATGATATTAAGCTAAATGTGAATTGCTTCATTCCTTTTGTCATAGACATTACACTATGCATGTTTGATACAATTTTTTCTACCATACCATACAGAAAAATATGAGATTGTGATGATAACAGCAGTAACATGTTGTGTATTGCAGCCCGTCAGAAAGAGAAGGCTGCAACTTCAGTATCAGAGTTAGTCGAGGCCGTGAAGCGCCCCCGAGCACTCAGTGAATCAGGAAATCTTCCAGTGATCCGAAAATCGGGAGGAGCTAAAGAAGAAAGAGGAGAAGAAGAAGAAGAGAAAGCAGAAAATTTGTTAAGGAGAAACTCTGAGAGTGTAGCTTCATTTAGAAGAAAATCATCACAAGGAGGAATTAGAAGTCCGATGCAGCGAATTAGTGAGCTACCTGATAAGAAACAGAAAAACTCTCATCGCCGCTCTTTCATGGGGTAATAAACTTATGTCTATCTCTCTAATTCACATGATCAAATTAAACCAACAAAAAAGAACAAGGTAGGATTCATTCTTATACATGACTATATATTTACTCATGCAATGTTACATTGTAGTTGTACTTGTTAAGAGTTAGTTTAGTTAGTTCGATTTTATTCGTTGGTGCTTCTAGTGTATCATATAAGTTACATTATTGGCTTGGTGTTTATAGTGTATCATATAAGTCTCATGTTATGTTCTTAAGATAATGACTAGGAATTTGTATAACTAAATCTCCAATTTATGTGTAATCCATTTGATATCTTATGTTATTTTTCTATCCTTCAGGTTCATCAGGAAAAGTGAGTCCAACGATGAAAGCATTGTCGATGAGTTTGTTGACGACGTGAGCTCTGAGAGTGAGGACGATGAGAGGCCTGATAGCTTTGAATTTGATGAAAAAGAAAAGCAGAGGGAAAAGAGAAAGGGTCTTGATCTTGCTACCACACTTGAACGTATTGAGAAAAACTTTGTCATTACTGATCCAAGGCTTCCGGATAATCCCATAGTAAGTTTTCTTAATTTCTATAACACCAAAAATGTTCACTTCTGTGTTGGATTCTTGTACAAGGTAATGTTTGTATTTGGTGTTTCAGATCTTTGCATCTGATAGCTTCTTAGAGCTTACAGAATATAGTCGCGAAGAAATCTTGGGAAGAAATTGCAGGTATGCTCTAAGTTGTTTTTTTCTTTCATTTCTTTAAATAATGAAGGCATGCTCTATGTTAAATATCATTACCATGCAAATAAATATCAAAACACTTTGGTTCATATGATATATGCTATAGTTCTAAACAAATAAAACTGAAATTGATCTTATGTACAATAACATAAAATTTTGTCAAACCAACATTTTTTCAGGATTCATTTATAGAATTTTAATTGTTTCTGTGAAGGATTATACAAAATATATACATAGCAAAATCACCAATAACTTCAGGAAACTAAACTCTAAAGTTATTACATGACAAGTATACCAATGCTAGATAGAAGCTGGTAATACAAATTTCAAGAGATTAATGTATCTGAAAATGATCCAAATGGTTTTTCTCTAATGTTAAAATTCAGTAGTGTTTACCTTGTATGCTATTTGGTGATCTAGGTTTCTGCAAGGACCTGAAACTGATCCTGCAACTGTAAGAAAAATTAGAGAGGCAATTGACAACCAGACAGAAGTTACTGTGCAACTCATAAATTATACAAAGACCGGTAAGCTTGTTTAATTTTCGGCAGGGAAAAACACTTCAATAGATTAGTATTATACATTTGAACTTTGTAGGTATGACATGAAATCATGAATGTTTGTTATAGCTGTATGGAATAACTATTTCAGTTTAAAGAAATTTTCTTTTACCCTTTTTTGTTTTATGAATATAGTACTAGTCTATAAAAAAAAGTTCAGTATTTGCATATATCCTTGTTTTAGAACATGAGTACAAACATTTAACATTTCTCTGTTCAATCCAGGCAAAAAGTTTTGGAACCTGTTTCATTTGCAGCCTATGCGTGATCAGAAGGTAAAGCTTATGATACTCCTTTGAACATGTTACATCTTTTAATACATTTTCATATGAATTTTGTCTTAGATAGTTAATCATATTCCATTCACTTATATTTAAGAAGAAGAAAAAAATGTTCGCTTTTCCTTTTCGGTTTGACAGGGAGAAGTACAGTATTTTATCGGTGTTCAACTTGATGGTAGTCAACATGTAGAGCCTCTTCAAAACTGCATCAAAGAAGATACTGCAAAGGAGGGAGAACAATTGGTATATAATATGATTTCTATTTAGTCTTTTATGTTCATTATGGCATGCATTGTATTTGGTGAGTTACAACAAGTTATTCGGCATCCACTTTCAGGTGAAAAAAACTGCAGAAAATGTTGATGAGGCAGTGAGAGAACTTCCGGACGCTAATATGGTAAGGCATAGTGGCTATCATTGTCTTGTAGAGAATTTTGAGTTCATTTTGTGACATGAACTTCTTCGAGATGTCCAGAAACCGGACGATTTATGGATGAATCATTCGAAAGTAGTTCATGCCAAACCTCATAGGAGGGAAGAGGCTGCTTGGAAAGCTATCCATAAGGTATCACTTTATTGATTTACTACTATTCGAAAATATGTAGTCTTTTCTTGTTAGTATGCTACTTACATTAAACTGATTGAAGGTTTTACTTATTGAGTAGGTGAACTTAACATGAAACCATTATATTTCATAGGGTTGAATATCTCATGTAAGTTATGTTACTTCTACCAATTGTTTAAGTAAACTTGGTTTTGCAGATCTTAGAGAGTGGAGAACAAATAGGCTTAAAGCATTTCAGGCCAGTGAAGCCTTTGGGGTCAGGAGATACTGGAAGGTCTTTTATCACACTTCTCTTATCCATTTTTCAACAATTCACATTTGTTTGAACTAGTGGCTTAGGGGGTTAGAGCCTTATAGATGAATTAGTCTCTAGTTAGATGAATATTCAAGAAAGCTTAAGATTTTAAAATCTCAATTAGAACTTCTTCATTGATTTTTCCAAATCAAGCTTCTGTGGCAGTGGTAGTATTGTTTAATTACTGGCTTGCAGTGTGCATTTGGTGGAGCTATCTGGAACTGGTGAATATTTTGCCATGAAGGCTATGGATAAGGGGGTTATGCTCAATCGTAACAAGGTTCTGAATAAGAAATTTTTATACTGTATTGGCTTCATTTTCTTTGTCTTTGTCTTTTGGTGATACACTTTAACTTCTATCACATAATTCAAGTCAATCATAATAACGACAACCAAGCCTTAATTCCACTAGATATGGTCAGCTACATGGATCGAAGACACCATAATGCTCAATCATAAATCATCTTCATTGACAAAGCATTGATCTTTGAAGTCTTTCTTAATCATTTCGCCTATAGTTTTTATTCGCCTCCTCCTTCCTCTAGGAATTGGACTAAACTCCATTTAATCTACACTCCTTACGAAGACTTCTATTGGTCTCCTGCACACATATCCAAATCAACTATGACTTGTTTCTACCATATTTTCTATAATAGAATCTACTCTAACTTTTCTCTTAATGCATTCATTTCTATTTCTAATACTGACTTTTAGCATATGTATACTTTAGTTGTGTATTTATACCAGTATATCATCTTCTATTCATCTAGATCTAACTGTTGAAGTTCAAATGCAGTGTTTCTAATAATGTCTTAGTGACAAAATTACTATTCTAGTTGTGTAACTCAAGTTATACTAGCATTTACCACTTGTCATAATATGATGTCTGTTCTCAACTTTTCTACAGGTGCATAGAGCTTGTACAGAGAGGGAAATCCTTGACATGTTGGACCACCCTTTTCTACCTGCATTATATGCTTCCTTTCAGGTTTGAAACTCATACACTAATAAATTGCTTATAATTATTATTCACTAGAGTTCACATTTCACATCCTCTTTATCTTATGCCCTTGCTTCTATGGAGTATGGACAATGACTCAAGTTATATTATTTGTCTTGACCAAGATGAATGTCTTTACTTCCTATTACATTTACAGAATAACAAGGATGCTCATATGTCTGCTTTACTATATTCAGAGTTTGTTTAATCTATGAAACATCGCTAATTTGCAGACCAAAACACATGTTTGTTTGATAACTGATTATTGTCCGGGTGGAGAACTCTTCATGGTTCTTGATCAACAGCCAAAAAAGGTTCTCAAGGAAGATGCTGCGAGGTATACTATTCTATTTCTTAAAGAAGTTATGCATATGTATAATATATTACATGTTTAGAGTTTGAAGACTATCAAGATGGGTAGCAAGAGAATGAGGTTGGAATAGGACCTATGTAATTTGAGGCATGTGTTTCACTTTGGTCAAGTACATGCCACTATATTTGGTCCCTATTTTATGGTCCTAGAAATCTGAAGTCCTCTATTATTAGCTTCAAAACATGTTCTTACTCAGCCTACAATTAAGGCTATCTCTCTGGCTATGTTTGGGAGTTTTCATGATAGAGTGGAATGATCCATAATGGAGAAGTTGTCTTCTATTGAAAGGAAAAAAATATGATTTTTTTTGTTCCTAATATTCTTATTTTCCCTCCCACTTGTGGTTAATTGGATAGGACAAAGGGTGTACCTCAACTAAATGTTGTTATGGTGTGTGGTGAGATGATTTCTCTTTATTCTGTTGTGGTGTGAGTACCTTAGCTTGTGTTTAAAACTGCTGATTATGATTTCTCTTACTATTTCTAGATTTTATGCTGCTGAGGTAGTGATTGCATTGGAGTACCTTCATTGCCAAGGTGATCTATTATTCTGTTATTCGGTTATTCGGAATTGATCTATACATTCACATGACATGATGATGATCATTGCTATTGCATTCTCCTTAACTTATGAGATTGTCCAACAACTTGGGAAGTATTTACTTAACAAATTCTGTTATCATACAAAATTTTGTCCTTGCAAGAAATCTTGTCTCTTACAAATTTCGAATGTATCGAAAATTAATATGACATTGTCTGGTGAGAATTGACAGGGATAATATATAGAGATTTGAAGCCAGAGAATGTTTTAATCCAGAGCAATGGACATGTTTCTCTAACAGATTTTGATTTGTCATGTTTAACATCTTGCAAGCCACAGGTATATTGGAAACTTCAATTTCAGACTATGCAATTTGTCTTTAATTCTAAGGAATATTTCTTGATCTTGCCACTGAACCAATTTGATTTAATGTCTGATTTCATTCTTTGCAGCTTCTACTTCCTGCTACAAATGAAAACAAGAAGAAGAAGAATAAGAAACAAAAAGGTCAAGAGCTTCCAATGTTTATGGCTGAACCAATGAGAGCATCAAATTCTTTTGTTGGCACAGAAGAGTACATAGCTCCGGTTTGTTATTTCTGTGCATGTTGTATTATTTAGTAGCTACCATAAACTATGGATCAAGATATGCATTGTTCATATACTTATTCTATGTGGAGTGCACCAATTATTATTTATATGATACATGCATGGATATTGCTAAATCACTTTACACATGTTTTATTGTGCTATACATTATACAGAGAATTATCTTGCATTCATGCTAATTTAGCTTCTTTGAACAATTCAATTTGTGTAGGAAATTATAACTGGTTCAGGCCATACCAGTGCTGTTGATTGGTGGGCTCTTGGTAACTTCTAATCTTTATAACAAAGACAATTATACAAATTAAGAGGAATTGTTGAATGCTTTTTATATCAAGTTTTTGTAGTGGATATATTATATATATCTCATGTTACAAAATTCTGAGTAATTGGAATCATTGGCCACAAATTGTAACAGTTTTTGACTACATTGTCTTTATTTTTAGGTATTCTTCTATATGAAATGCTCTATGGATATACACCATTCAGGGGAAAGACAAGGCAAAAAACATTTGCAAATATTCTTCACAAGGATCTTAAATTTCCCAAAAGCAAACCGGTGAGTTTCTTCACAAAGAAATGCTTGCATTTGAAACATGCATAATTCTTTGGCAAAAAAATTTCAACTTTTGTTCTTGCCCCTTTGTTAAACCTTCTCCCTCCATTATTTTCTTTTGTATTTTCTAAGGAACCTTAATAGTAAAAACAGAAAAAGAGAATGTTTCTTTTAGTTCCAGTATTTGGTCACAACAAATTCTTATGAAAATCCCATTGAGACTTAAATTTGGAGTTATATACATATCATATTGTTTTGATATGCAATTGGTATTGTATTTGATGCAGGCAAGTCTCCATGCAAAACAGTTAATATACTGGTTATTGCACAGAGATCCCAAAAACAGATTGGGTTCAAAGGAAGGAGCAAATCAAATTAAGTCTCATCCATTTTTCAAGGGCCTCAATTGGGCACTAGTTCGTTGCATGGTAAGTGCTAAAACATATTAAATAAGTAAACTTTACTCGTTTTAAATTGTGTTCGCGGTCGTGATTGCGGGTCGCGGTTGTGATTACTATGATTGCGGTCACTGCGATGCGGATTGCGGTTGTTGTCGTGTAAATTATTTTGTGAGCAAAAACATATTTTTAACATCGATGCAGCCCGATGCGGCCCAATGCAGTCTAAATACAGTCTGATGCAGTTGCATTGTAGTCTGTTGCGATCAATAATTGTGGTTCCGTATCACACCGCAATTGCGGGGTGATGCACTTGTGGCGGTCACTATGTAATAGTTTCTATGTTTTTTCTGGATCTAAAGTCACAATCACAAAGTATGTCACAATTTGAAACACCTGTAGTAACTATGTAATAGTTTCTATGTTTTTTCTGGATCTACTATCACAATCACAAAGTATGTCTCAAAGTCAGTCTCATAGCAATGAAGATATGACATATCAATTAAAAAAAATTAAACATTTACTATTTTCTCTATTTTTACTTTATTATGATTGATGCATTCTGATATGTATTCTTCAACCTCTAGTTTCATTTTGCTATAAAATGTTGTGAATAGTAAAGCATATTCATATTCATATATCTTACCAGAAACCTCCTGAGCTTGATGCTCCTCTCAAATCGGCAACTAAAGATGAAAGGGAAGCCAATGTAGACCCTAATCTAGAGGATCTACTAACAAATGTTTTCTGAAAGGTTTTAATTTCTTTCTCTTTGCTTGTGATATATATATTCTTATATAGTTGTTTCATTCTAATGATTATTTTATGAAGTAAACATGCAAAAGTCCATTTATGATTTACCACTTCATAAATCGCATATTAATATTAATATCATAATCTTAAGTCGCTTTATAATTAAAGGATAAAAATATATATCATTACATATTCATGGTACATACAAACTCTAGTTTTTTTTTAACTTCTTATCCTTTGATATGTAGGTGTTGAACTTCATGGTGTATTCTTTGCGTTTGTGAAGAATTAATGAAACTTCAATCTCTTGATTCAGTGGTGCAAAGTTTGATCATGTTCATTGTAATTATGAATGGATATCTATGATAATTTTGGTCCTTTTTTATTATTATAACTTGTTTTTGTAATTTTTATTTGTAATAAATAATAAATTGATGCCTCGTGTTTAATTTGAAAACGTCAACAATGTTAGTGACTTAGTACAAACATTAAACTATTAGTATTAAGAGATTGCGTTAACCTTAATAAAATAATATTTTTCTTTGTCACATAATCATATTCATATTTTCTCCACCTGTTAGATCACATTTTTATGATGACATAATGTTATTCGCCATTTTTGTGCTTTGTACGGTGTAAAAGGTTGTCTTTTTTAGAAGACTATTGATCTATAATGAAAAGTAATCATGCCATATATGTGTGAATACATCTTTCACTCAACACATTTTTCGTTCTTAAATGAGTTTTATTGATTATATTATAATTGTTTACACTTTTCAACAACTTAAGCAATTCAAGTTAAAATCACTTTCAATTGTATAACTCTATTTTCGTTCTTAAATAAACCCTCAGCTGTTGCGAAATAAGAACAAGAATGACTTCTCTCCGATAATATATAAACTTAGACAAAAACATGTTTATTTCACTACGAACAGTTTTTTTGTTACACTTGTGGGTGTTCTTATATATCACCTAAATAAGCTTTATTGTTTCAACAGAAAACTTTAAAGTTGAGTTTACCAACTCTTTCCTCTTTAATTTCTACATGCACTTTCTCAATTTTCTATAGATACACTACCATTCAACTCGTCAGGTGTGAGTGATCATAACTATTGAGTTTTAAATTGTAGTTATGATTATGATTATGGTCGTTCTATATTTCGCGCATTTGTGGACAATAACATAAAAATACAATTGATGTTACTAGAACTACATAATTCTATGAGGGCTACTATCCTCATTTGAAACCTTGTTCATTATTTCTTTCTCTTTTTTCTCCTTAATATGATGTAACTAAAACCATGCAACATCATGTAGAATTGTAGACTTATACATAGCTGCTATGTCTTTATAAAAAGATGAAAGGGCATTAAAAAACTTCACCACCCTATATTAAAGTTTAAAGATTGCACATGACTCAAACAACTATATTTATTTACATTACTACTTTAATCTAAACTAAGAGCAACATAAATCCTAAGGAATCAAAGATACTGACCCAAATGAGGAACTGTCTAGGGACTCATGAACAAGATTTGCAGCAACTAAAGAATCAAAGATACTGACCCAATTCTCATTTTCCTCATCCTCTTCCTCTCCATCACCAATGTGGCTCCACTGAGCTGTAGGATTCTTGCCAATTTCTTCGTTCTTCGCAAACCTTCCTCGAATTCGCGGCCGATTATCGGCCAATGTCTTCCTGCAAGCATACTGATTCCAAGAACATAAGGTGTAAATCCTGAATAATGTTATATGTACAACTTTCCAAACATTTATAACATAAAGTGTAAAGAACTTTGGGTTATTAAAATCAAAATAGTTTAGAAGATGTTGAGATTAGATGTTCACAAGACATTTCCATAATAGTGGACCATTAGAGAGTAGAGACTATACAATAGTAAACTATGGTGGAAGAGTAACATAAAGGATACATGGTTAATAATGTGCCTAATTGATCATTTTCCTCCAATATCTTTACAATAATGGGGTTACCAATAACCTTAGAGAATAAGACAAATTGGTGAGAAAATTATCATGTACTCCACAAAGTTCTGGAGCTGTTGCAATACACCTAAAATCACAATCATGTGTAATCTTTAATTCTTGTGTGGAGCATGGCACTATGTGCAAAGATCATAGAGAACAAATCTTAACCCTGTTATGTTGAAGTGTCACACCATTTTCACTGTATCCTTAAACTTTTATTTCAACTTAGGATATGATTTTAATGATGTTTCACTAATCAAATTCCAAAAGAGTGACCTGACATTGGTTTTCCTCTTTAAACAGTGTTGTCCATTATATTTGGGGAGTTATGGTTCTTTTGAATTCTCCAAGGCTCTTGTTTTCCTAATGTAAATGGAAATCTTGATGGAATATACGAGTGTAATATTTATGCACTGTCGATATAAAGATTTACGCACATACAATATATCTTAATCCACTGTTTACTTTGATTACTTTTTTCTTTTAAAGTTAATGATAATTAAATATGAATGATGGGTAATCGAAAAAAGATTGAACCTTAATTTTCTTTTTGAAGTTCCTCTGATTTCTCTTGGTTCTATATCTCTGAATCCTAACTTTCTTCTCCTCTGGGCTATATGGATAGGCTCTGTTCATCCCTTCTATGATGATATTACATTCACTTGACAATGGACTTTCTGAGTTATGATTATGTTGCATTCCATTACTCTTCTGTACCAATGTTACATGTTAAAACAAAAACATCATTAAATTATGATACAAATAAATAGATAAAACAAAATAATTAAAATCTCATTGATTTTGACTTGCTCAAATTTCAGAAAGAAGTTGAATTTCATGTTCCATAAACTTATCAACTAAGTTGATTTTTGGGAAGTTAATGTAATTAAAAAAAGTGATTAATGTCCTAATGAACCACACATATGAACTTAATTGAACATGAATAATGATGCCCCACACCAATTACAACTTTTTTATTTATTTTGGATTAAATTATTCTTCTTAGTATATCATATGTCATTTGATAAAACTTCAGGGATCTCAACCCCTAAGAATCATTTTAAAATTTGTAAAATTTTGTAAAATTTCAGCCATATTTTTCATTCTCTAAAAACAGAAATTCCACATCTCAGCAAATAAAACTTTCTTCATATATACATAAAAGTCATGTCATATGTATAATCAACTACACTTTAAGAAAAACCTGTCCATAATTTCACTAAGCAAATTTGCATGGGCACGTAGTGGTTTACAAAGGAGAGATGATAGACATGGCTTCAATCAATAATACAGGAAAATGATATATTATCGTACTAAATCCTCCTACTAATCACTCTCCTCACAAAAAAATGACATATGTCAAAGGTGATATTTTATTCATTAATAATTGGTTTACAAGTGAGGCTAACTCTTTCAGTGGACATTTTTCTCATCCACAAGACTCAAACCCGAGACCTTGCTTAAAAGGAATGAAACATGTACCACTTGAATCAACGTCCGTTGGTCACTCTTTTATGAGTTTGATGATTTATAGGAGAATATAACATTACTCAACATTTAACATTCAGATGCCAAGTTTTCAATTTTATAATTTTTCTTTTATTTTCTAATGAAAATGTGTCATTAATTACTAAGTTTTAAATGGCACAATTGACACTTTTGAAATCTTTGCAATTCCAACTATGTAACCGCTAAAATTGCCAAATGTAAAATTATATTATATTATATATATATATATAGTTAATATAAAGATTTATATATAATTATTATATTATTTAATTACTGTTAAAAATGTATGATGAATAATAGACTATATATTAAACTCTTAAATTATAATTGCATAAAAAATTTCACTTATATTATAAGCATATCAATATGCAATCTAAAAGCATGATGAGACGTAAAACAATAATATTTTATAATAATAATAAATGAAAAGTGTGGCGTAGCCGGAGATGAACGATACTGTAAAATTTCCTCACCGGAGCGTGGTGGGAGTGAAGCAACTCAGCAAAGAGAGTAGAAAGGGAGTGGCGGTGGGTCCCACTGTCATTATTATTATTATTACAAGTGTTGTTGATTTGCCACAGTGAGTCGGAGAACGAGAGGAGGTGGTCATGGATCATTGGTGGTGGTGGTGGTGTTGTGGTGGTGGTGGTGGTGGAGGAGGAGCGTGAGAATGCAGTGTTGGAATGTGGAAACATGGCGCGTGGTGGTGATAGTGGGAATTGAAGGGAAGATGAAGAAATGTATGAAGAAGAAGAATGGGACAGTACTCAGTGTCAAAGTATTTAACATGTTACCTTATGGAAGTGGTTCCTTATGCCATTTGTTATTTTTGTAAGGTAATGAAAGGTTTAAGGTCAAAGATCATGAGTATCAAATGTGTCTCATTTCGTATCTTAAACCAATTATTAAAAAAAATCTTTGATTCTTGTATAAATATATGATTGACTTGGATAAGAAATGAAACACCATTAGAGATATATGATCTTCATTCAAGGTTTAATATCCATAAAATCTCTAAAGTCTTTCATTTTATAATTGTTAAAATTGTATTGTAATAGTAGTTAAATCAGAAAATCGATAAATTAACCTGATACAACAATTATATCGATCATAAAATCATATTAAATATAATTTGATAAATCCAATCATACTCATCAGTCATTTTTATTTAAAGTTACAATTGTTTTTATAAAAATGACTTAACCCAATTATTATCTTTTATTTAAATTTCTAAAACATAGTATATCTCCCACATTTTATTTTAAAAAAATAATTTGCATAAAACTATTTAGCATATTCTTTACTAACATTAATATTGGTATAATGATTTATACCAAATTTCATTACTTTCATTAGTGAATGGTTGGTTGAGTCAATATATTATCATACTAATACTTAGACGGATATTATTATTATATTATTAATAAAGCTAAAATAAATAATAATCATCTACATGATATAATTTTTATATTCTAAATTTATCATTTGTAATCTCTCTCATTAATAACTACTATAAACTTTCATATATTGATTTCATTTTTTATATTAATATATAGTTAATATTCCATACATTCTCTTTTTTATATATTCGCTCTCTATTGAGTTCATATATTGCATTTCTTATATTTAAATTATTTTTTCTTATATAGCATAACATGAAGATGATATATCTATATTAGAAAAAATAAGAATACTAGTCTATTGGCATGGAGTGCCCGGTCAACACGCTCATATTAATAATATTGTTTCATTTCTCTTCTTTCCATTTTAAATAGCATTAAGAATAAGATTTTTTGAAAATATTAAATATTTATCACAATTATATAACACATATGTGCCCAAAAAAATTATATAACATCATAAATATAAAATTATAAACTTGGTTTAAAATAAATAATGAGAGGTAATACGTATTTAATGATATAAAATGAGAAAATTTTGTTCATCCGTAAAAATTTATGGCTTTCCAACCATTCCCAAAATTCCTAAACCAATTTGGATCTTGGTCACTAATCTTTCTATTTCTCACATAGGAAGGATAGTGTAGTTGTAACTAGTACTAGCACTTTCCTTCTTGGTCCTTTTTGTATCAATATATTGCCTTCAAAACGTACCCAACTTGAATCCCACCCCCACCACTTGTGTAATTTTCTACATCCTTCCATGTCACATGCATATTGGAATAACATAGCTATAGTAATATCATTGTAGTGAGAATCGGATCGGACTACGTGGTTTGACTGTTGACCGAACTTGAAAACGACTATGTTTTGCAGTCTTAATCGAATGAGATTAGAATGCTTTAAAGTGGAGAAATTTAAACTATACAGTTCACTTACAATTAAAAAAAATATAGAACACTACTCTAATTTTTAGTTTTATTCTGAACAAAAAAAAGATGAAGATATATTACATTAATATAATTATACATAACTATTAATTATATAAAATTTTGCATCTATATATAATTATACATTTATAGATAAAAAATAATAATTATATATGAAATCACTCGATCTAACCAAATAGTTTAATTATTTAAACCAGTTAAATCTAATACAGACATTTCCCAATTTGATGTTCGGCTCAGGTTTCACTTGTAGTTTCATTTATTAGTAATAGCACTGCTTAGGTTGTTAGGGGAGATTTAGACTTAATTAGGATATGATTTAAGAGGACTTTCAACACCTAAGGTTATTATCTTCTTCACAATCATTATTGTTAGAATGTGCATATCACTCTAAATATCTTCATAGTGTGCTTCTTTAGACAACTATATTGGTGCATGTTATTATCATAAGAAGAATTCATAAACACCCTTCTTAACTTTCTATTACCTACTTGTAAGTTATAACACTCGTGAATAAAGTAAAAATATTTATTTGTTATACCTGCTTTTCTTGTGAATTTTTATTGAAGTATTCATTACTTCACTTTTTGGTTTAAGATGGCATGAAATTATTTGTTTTTCCAGCTTTTCTTGTGATTTTAACTACTTCACTTCTTTGGGTTTAACCCTCAAATATCGAAGTATTAAGAGTTTCAAAAACTTATGGAGAACTAGGATGCTCTTCTGAAGCAACACCATGAATAAAGATTTATTGTCAAAAACACATCATTAATTTTATCTCGTACCAATAAAAACATGCATGTTAATTGAAAAATTAAGCATTCATTATTTAATGTAAGATATGGTTCGGGACAATTGATTCTTCTTCCTCCAGCATTGCATACAGAACTATTGGGTTTTAAACCTTTATGGGTGACTTTTCAACAATGTTACATCTAAATTTTCTTGTTTGTTACTAGCAAGATCAATTAAAAGAGAATTATTATTCAAAAAAATTATAATGAAATTAGGCCTATAATTTCCATCTGAATTCATTAAACATTAATATGATCATTTCTGAATTTGCAAAACCAATTATTCTAATTTATACTCTATATTTGGGCATATTTGTTCTTGGTCAAGCAAATATAATAACATTTTATCAGCTTATATATTTTATACTCACATGGAAACGTTGAAGAATAAAGAAAAGAATCTTGGAGCACCGATTGGTACAACTTTTGTTTGCTTGGCAAATAATAATGCATGCTTAAAATCTTACTATGTAATAACTATGTTGCATGTTGAACACTGGAGAATGGGGTGAATACAAGAAATACAGGGATTATCTGTCCTAAACAGTGTCTGATTCCCTATCCCGAACCAATTACACATTATCACATGAACAAAAGAAATTTTTTAAAAACAAAACGTAACATTCTGATTAGTTCGGGACATGGATACTGTTCGGGATAGATGATTTCTGTCCCAAGACACCCAACCAAGTTATGGCCTAACAAGACACTTTTATGGCCTCTTTTCAACACTATATATAGTTTCTCCACTACAATCACCCATATTTTGACCTTGATGGATTGCCACTCTGATCTATAATAGTTTTTATTCAGAAGCTTCTTATATAGATTGGAGATCAGAAATAAATATAGCCATGCTTGATAACCATAAGACTTCTAAAAAAAGTTGTTTGAAATAAAAAAAAATGTCACATGTCTCTCATAAGTTGTATCTCTCTATCAACTTCAATTCCAGCCCTAACCCTTCTTATTGCTAATAGATTCATGTTTTTATCATCTTTTAGTATATTCAAGTCTGAAGTCTTACATTATATATGAAAGAATGAATAAAATATTTTATAATAAAAAATAATTATCATATTTTTACTGAATATTTTGCTTCAAGACACGATGTCTCACTTATGAGACCCTTTGATGGTTGGAAGTCGGTCTCCAACTCAATTCGATTGAGGAATAGAGACAGAATGTAATGGATAGAAATATGGACTTAAATACTTGCATTTTCCACAATCACTTTCTAACTTGTTATATATTCCAACTTTGATGGGTTACATTAAATTCTGTAAGAAACAAAACTTCTTGGAGTGTCGAAATTCTATTTGGCAAAAAGGGTTTCAAATATCTACATGTCATTTGAATTGGACCTCATCTCTAGGCCCCTGCTTTGAACTACTAGTGGCACTTTAAAGGTCATTTTCATTTGCAAAAATTCAATGACATAGGTCAATATATTCCAATCTCTACAAAATAGTGGAAGGTTGACAAATGATTAAGATAAACAAAGATGTGTTTACAAATGTCATATATATATATATATATATATATATATATATATATATAGCATTAGGTCATTTTCACATGTAAGTGCCTATTCATCTAAACAAGAAATGTGGAGGTGAAACAATGGAACTATAATTCTATACCTTATTATGGTGAACCTTCCCATACAAATAAGCTTTTTGGTGAGTGATTAGGGATTATTATAGCATTGAAGATATGTGAGAAGAGGTCAACTCAATCTTACTTCTAAGACAGTTAGGCTTTAATTCACCAATGATAAGACATAGTTGTGGAATATTAAGTCAAAAAAGTATATGAGAAAAAACATATGCACTGGTAATGTATGAATTTTATATTTATCATTGTATCATTCATTTTTTATGTACAATTATTATTAATTCTATAAGAAAGGTAATAAGTAATACAAATGAATGATACATAATGTACTAACTGTATATAAATCTTTATATTGACATTATGTTAAAAACATATTGGCTAGCTAGCACGTAATGCTTCAATTATATTTCACAATGCACATTTTGCAGCTACGGGTAGCTGCACACAAATACTCACATAATTCCACATCAGGAGATTTATTAATTTCAATTGATAATCATTGATATGAGTTAATTTCCACAAACAATTTCTGAAGATTACTTTATTATGGTAATCAAAATTTCTCAAGTCTAGTCTAGTGAGCCATGAATATTGTAGGTAGGGGACAATTGCCCAAGTTTTCATTTTTGTTGATTCCAATGGTGGGATGAATTATTTTCAGTAACTCTAAAGATGCAAGATTTCTCTTATCTATTGGTCTTGTCATATGATATTGATATGTACAGTGTCTGTTCATGGGAGGAGACTTCACTGTCTTTTCCAATACAGTAAGTGGTTGCAAGATGTTGCTGTTATTGTGAAGAGGCAAAGGAATATTGGTTTCATTTGATTGAGGAATTGGCTTATGTTTATTAAAAACTGTCAGATGTGAAACTCCTATCAGCAACACATGATTGAATCATAGTGTAAAACAACTCAAGTTTTCATTGTTTTTAATTTAACATTATCTTTATGAAGAGATCAATTTCATCAATAGTTAAAGTTTAAGAAGTAATCAGAAAGAAAAAATAATTCATGATACCTACTTACAAAAGACATAGTTCAAGGTGTTTTTATCGAATTTTCCTAGGAGATCATACCATCAATAAGCATGATAATGATTATTGAATATTATGATACATGGATCTCATTTTTTAGAAGAATATTAAACCGGGTTTATCCATCATCAGGAGCTACATTACTCTCAGTATAATTAGATGTGTATGATGAGTTAACATCTTTTGTCTGGTACTTTATATTACTCCATGTACCCCTTATTTTGTATTGATCAGAAAAGTAAAACATGAATTAAATAAATATTAACTTTGTATTTTCTGAACAATGAGAAACTAGGGGTACATAAAGTGGTACAAAGTTTGAGACAAAAGATGTGATCTCGTGTATGATCTTAAAAGTCCAAGAACGCAAGGAACTATGATTGAAGATCACAAAAATCACTAAATAGCATTAAAGCCATAGCCTGTGAACATATAAATCCATATAAAAGCATCTCAGTGGTCTATGCAGCCATGCAGGCTTAGTTAATCATAAAACCAACATGCCAACATTGGTTTGCAAGTTCAAAATTCCAAGCAAACGCCATTATTATACACAACAAAAACTAAAGAATTAGCTCACATCTATGGTAAGTATAAAAATAATCCGGAGGAGAAAAACTAATTTATCTTGGGTTTGTTCTTACTTTTTTTTATTCTCTTCTTAAAGGTCACAGGAACCGGATTCAACAATTGCGCGTCAAAGTGTGCGTCAGGCTCCCCGTGATTTTTCTTCCTGTTAGCTCTTTTTCTAGCTACAAATAATAATGGAAACACAGTTAATGATACTTGCACCATGAAACAGAAAACATGCAAAAAGTTGATATCATGCACTTGTTAAGGAAGCAATGAAGAATAAAACATTTTCAAAATGAAGTACAATCAACCCTATCGATTAATAAATCACTTGTGTCCGGAATTAATGAGTTATGTATGTAAATTTCTAAGGAAAAGGGCAAAAAATAAAAGCTTGTAATAACCAAACATAGACAGTAGTCATTGGATGGGGTACCTGATCGAGATTTAATTGAAGGTACTAGCTCAGAACCAGTGCTCACTTTGCCAAGCTCTGTCTCTCCCAGCATCCCATCCGGCAATAGAAGTGCAGAAGAATCTTCCATTTTCTTCTCATCAGATTTTTGCTGTGGTATCTCACTAAGTTCAACTGCAGCAGTTTTGCAATTGTTAAATTGTGCAACATCCATTAAATTTTCAGAAATAGATGTGTTAATCTCCGAGACCCCATGTTCTGCAACTTTTAAATCCTCCTTGGGAAAAGTTTCATGCATCCTTGCCAGACGAGCTTTCTTCTGCCTAGCTCTCTTTTTAGCTACAAATAATAACAGAAATGCACTTAATTATACTTGCATAAAGAAACTGGAAACAAGCAAAGGTTGATAACATGTACAGATGCACTCAAGGAGGAAGCTATGAAGAATAAAGCAATTATAAAATGAAGTGCAATCAATCATGTTATTAGTTTATCACTCAGATGGGGTTTAATAGTTAAAATATGTGAACTTTTTAGGAAAAGGGCGAAAATTAACATAGCTTATCATAACCAAACAAAGGCAGAAGTTTTCAGATGGGGTACCTGAATGAGACATAACTAAAGGTACTAGCACACAACCAGTGTTCTCTTTACCAAGCTCTGTATCTCCCAGACTCCCATCCGGCAAGGAAATTGTGGAACAATCTTCCATTTTCTTCTCATCAGGTTTTTGCTGTGGTATCTCATTGAGTTCAACTGCATCAGTTTTACATTTGTTAAGTTGTCCACCCTCCATTAAATTTTCAGGAATAGATGTGTTAATCTCGAGGACCCCGTGCTCTGCAATTTTTAAATCCTCCTTGGGTAACGTTTCATGTAGCCTTGCCGAATGACGTTTCTTCCGCTTAGCTCTTCTTTGAGCTACAAATAGTGATGGATATGGACTTAATTATACTTGCATCAAGAAACTGGAAACAAGCAAAAAGTTGATAACATGCACAGATGCACTCAAGTGCAATCAATCATATTGATTAATTTATAATTTATGATGGGGATTAATACTAGTTAAAATATGTGAATTTCTGAGGGAAAAGGCAAAAATAACATATAGCTTGCAGTAACCAAACAAAGACAGTAGTCACTCTGATGGGGTACCTGATCCAGACTTAACAGAGGCTTCTAGATCACAACCAGTGCTCGCAATACCAAGTTTTATATCTTCCAGCATTGCATTCGGCAATGAATGTGCTGCAGGCGCAAAATCATCTTTCATTTTCATCTCATCAGGTGTTTGCAGTGGTATCTCATTGAGTTCAACTGCGTCAGTTTTACATTCATTAAATTGTTCACCACCCATTAAATTTTCAGAAATAGATGTGCTAATCTCCAAGACCCCATGCTCTGCAATTTTTAAATCCTCCTTGGGAGAAGTTTCATGCATCCTTGCCATTTGTGCATTTAAAGAGGAATCGGGGGTGAAGATTTCTACCTCATGACCAACATTATGTGCATCATCTAGTTTGACATCTTCTGAACATAAGTTCAGTATCTTATTCTCATTTGGTGTTACAGTATCCAACACATTACTTGATATGCACAAATCTGGTTCTGAAACATGTGCTTTTGCTGTAAACGGGGTGCAATTGACATCTGAATCAATAAAATTTCTGCTTTCTAACTCCGTGGCGTTTGTCAGAGTGTCTATCTCCTTCAAATTGAGAGCTTCCTTAGTTCTACTTCGTCTAGTTTTCTTACGAATATTGTCATGGCTCACAACTTTATGTGTTGCTACAGCATCAGATAATGAGATTTCACCAGGCTCAGAAGATGCATCAAGCCTGTTGGGCAACTCGGTTGAGTTGTCAAATACATTACTTGCAGGTAAGAAATCCTTGACTTGAAAACCCTGAGATGGAATGCTATCAAAGTTAATGGCTTTGACAGTTTTTGGTGTTTCACAGGAGGTTGATAAAGACTTTGTCAAGTCATCCAACACGATATCACCTTCACCACTGGAGATAGGATCCCACTTTAATAACTCCTGATACCAACCTTCCCTAGAATGGGATGCTACATCTGATGATAAAACTTCTACTTTTATTGCCTCTTTGTAAAATCGCTTTTTCTTTAAAGAATTGGCTAAAAGAATCCTGCAAACGAATTCAGAAAGATATTCAAGATATCATAAATATTGGTCCTGACAAACCAAAAACATCAGAGGACTTTAGCAAGTTTCCATACCTACAGTTTTTAGAAATAGCTTCTTTAGCACGGTCCTTGGAGAGCCCCAATAATGACAACAAGTTTGCAACATCAAGAGGCCCTCGAAACTCATTCACCGAAGGAGCTGCACTTGAAAATACAATATTTCTTCCCCGGGTCCAATCCATTAACAACTACATGTTTAATCAGCATGAATGTAAGTTTGCACATATCTTAATACTGAAATTACATATAAGGGTGTCAATCATAGATCAACCAGGATGAAATGACGGTCTAATGATATAAATGAGGATCATATGAATATATGATCCCACTTCATAAAATAGAACCAAGAAACAGAGTAATTATTACAGCCAGACAAAAGGTACTGTAAAGTGTGAACCAAAATAAACTATTCCTGGCAAAGGCTTATAATTTCATTATTTCAGGTTTTTATTTCATATAAAAACTGTACCTACAGGAAATAATTGGTTCCTTCCAGCTGAAAACAAATATGTTTACCTATGTTTAGTTCTCGGCATATTCATAATTGCTTACAATTGACTGAATCAATTATAGTAACCAAGTATATGCAGGTTCAATAAAATACCTAGTACGAGTTTGTCCAGAAATGCTTGACGTGTTCTTAGTCTACGAGATATAAATACAAAAGGTAAATTCTGCACATATCTCCCCCCCAATAAAGGTGAGGTATCATCCCTCAAAAACCCAAATAACCAATACCTATTGCACTTCAAAGAAGAAGAAGAGAAAACAGAAGTAACTGTCAACTACTCACCTTAAGAATTAAATTTTATTTCATTTAAACTTCTCATTCATCTCATTTAATTTGACTAACAGCAGCATGCTTGGATACAAAAACAAGGCTACTTAAGAATGATGACACAAAGTTGATAAAGAGTCATCCACAAATAACTTGAAAGTAATGCCAATTTTTTTTTGAAGCATTATGATAAATAAACCATCAAACAATCAAAATTCTGTAGAGCATTTATATTATATAGGAAAGTAGGTTTTACCTTAGCATTGGAAATCAATTGTTTCCTTGATTGGATATCAGTAATAAGACAAGCATAAGTGACTTCAAAATGCACCCCGCGCTGTGTATCAACAAGACACATGTTCATTAATTTAAATCTTACAAGGGTCCGCCACATGGTCCTTTGGCTTTGTAGGAAAAACTGAAAAAATCAAAGTCAGTAGCAAACCTGAACAGCTGCTTTAATCAAATGTTGCTTCAACCTAAACGGCAACTTTATTGAGAAATCAATCAAGATGATATCTACCTGAAAGCAATTATATCCAACATCAGCATTCATCCATCATTAGGCTATGTTTGAATTTATGGAATGACGTAGATTACATTTTTTACACTGTTTGAGCTATATGCAATAGAATAGAACCTGAACGGAGTATATTCCATTCCACCCAATATAATACACTTAGTTCTGACATGCGACCTCACAGGCCCATGAATATAATGAGCATGTCACTCACAAGCTTAAATACCCCTGCACTATTTTATTATTTTATTCCCCACAAAGGGGAGCCTTCCGCGACTAGAACCCATGACTTCAGGGATAAATAATCACTTTACCCATGAGTTGCTACCATTAATCTATAGTTGTATAGTGACTATTTATCCCTAAGGTCACGGATTCTTCGAGTCGCAGAAGAATCCCTTTGTGGGAAATAAAATAATGCAGGGGTATTGAACCTTGTGGCTGGCACACTCAGTGTATTTATTTCTTCAGATAGAACCAAGCCAGTATTCACTCTGTTTTCACTTCATTCCATGATAAAGTATCCAAACAATGTGGTAACGTTTTTGTTCAATTCTATTCAATTTCAAACACAAAAGCAAAACCTTAAAACCATTTAAAAATAATAATAACAAACAAACCTCCATTTTCTCACACGCAAGATCAAACGAATTCTGGTTCAACGGCTTCACAGCAACCAAATCATAAGTCTTCAAAATCGGGTTTCCAGAATTCATAGCCTGACACTGAGGACCACTATCAACGCAAACCGTTAAGCGCGTGTATTGACGAAACGGAGTGGACATCGGGATTCCGAGAAGATCACGGTGGAGCTTCGCGGAGGAAGAAAGAGCGGGAAGGAGCTTGAACAGAGAGGTAATAGTAAGTGGAGAAATAGTGCAACGGTGTTGATCGGACATAACGCCGGTGATGGTGCGGTTATAAGCGATACCGGTGAAACCTAACTCCATGGCTTTAACTGCGATTTTGGTGCGGTTACTATCGATGATGGATTTCTTGTTAGGACCTGATGGCTCAGGGTAGGGTATGTTTAGGTCCATGTACCCCATGGCGCGGCGCAGAGAAATGGAGTAGAAGAAGATAGTGAGTAAGTGATGTTGGATTGGGAATTAGGGTTTAAGATTTTCAAATATTAATATATGCCTCATAACCATTAACAACAAAAATAAAAAGGTATATCAAGTTTACATTTGCTATTTGCTTTTAAGCCCCCACACAATTGATAAATGATTTGGGGTTAGATTACTTCAATGTGTATATGGGTGGAAACAAGTCAAGTCAACATATAATAGGCAATGTCAGATCGGGTTTTTTTTTTACGAATATGTCAAACTTAGACTTTCTAAAAAACATATTTAGCTGAACAGGTCAGGCTTTAGGTTACGGTCTATTAAGCCTAACAGACCAGTCTATTTAATTATATTATATAAGAATGATGAAATTATATTATTTTAATATAAATAATATTATTATATATACTAGCGTGTTGACATGCACTGTCGTGCCTGTCAACCCGTT